>NW_027616711.1:0-204595 GCF_964187855.1 Myxine glutinosa
AAAAAACACTTTTGCACTTGTGATAGTGTTGAAAAACCACTTTTCGCACTTGTGTTAGTGTTGAAAAACCACTTTTCGCACTTGTGTTGGTTCAGGAAACCACTTTTGCACTTGTATTAGTGTGGGAAAACCACTTTTCGCACTTGTGTTAGTGTTGAAAAACCACTTTTCGCACTTGTGTTAGTGTTGAAAACAACTTTTCGCACTTGTGTTGGTGCAGGAAACCACTTTTGCACTTGTATTAGTGTGTAAAAAACACTTTTTGCACTTGTGATAGTGTTGAAAAACCACTTTTCACACTTGTGTTAGTGTTGAAAAACCACTTTTCGCACTTGTGTTAGTGTTGAAAAACCACTTTTCGCACGTGTTGGTGCAGGAAACCACTTTTGCACTTGTATTATTGTGGAAAAAGCACTTTTTGCACTTGTGATAGTGTTGAAAAACCACTTTTCGCACTTGTGTTAGTGTGGAAAAAACCACTTTTCGCACATGTGTTAGTGCAGGAAGCCACTTTTGCACTTGTATTAGTGTGGAAAAACCACTTTTCGCACTTGTGTTAGTGTTGAAAAACCACTTTTCGCACTTATGTTAGTGTGAAAAACCACTTTTCGCACTTGTGTTAGTGTTGAAAAAACACTTTTCGCACTTGTGTTAGTGTTGAAAAACCACTTTTCGCACTTGTGTTGGTGCAGGAAACCACATTTGCACTTGTATTAGTGTGGCAAAAACACTTTTCGCACTTGTGTTAGTGTTGAAAAACCACTTTTCGCACTTGTGTTGGTGCAGGAAACCACTTTTGCACTTGTATTAGTGTGGAAAAACCACTTTTCGCACTTGTGGTAGTGTTGAAAAACCACTTTTCGCACTTGTGGTAGTGTTGAAAAACCACTTTTCGCACTTGTGTTAGTGTTGAAAAACCACTTTTCGCACCTGTGTTGGTGAAGGAAACCACTTTTGCACTTGTATTAGTGTGGAAAAAACACTTTTGCACCTGTGATAGTGTTGAAAAACCACTTTTCGCACTTGTGTTAGTGTTGAAAAACCACTTTTCGCACTTGTGTTGGTGCAGGAAACCACTTTTGCACTTGTATTAGTGTGGAAAAACCACTTTTCGCACTTGTGTTAGTGTTGAAAAACCACTTTTCGCACTTGTGTTAGTGTTGAAAAACAACTTTTCGCACTTGTGTTGGTGCAGGAAACCACTTTTGCACTTGTATTAGTGTGTAAAAAACACTTTTTGCACTTGTGATAGTGTTGAAAAACCACTTTTCACACTTGTGTTAGTGTTGAAAAACCACTTTTCGCACTTGTGTTAGTGTTGAAAAACCACTTTTCGCACTTGTGTTGGTGCAGGAAACCACTTTTGCACTTGTATTAGTGTGGAAAAACCACTTTTCGCACTTGTGATAGTGTTGAAAAACCACTTTTCGCACTTGTGTTAGTGTTGAAAAACCACTTTTCGCACTTGTGTTGGTGCAGGAAACCACTTTTGCACTTGTATTAGTGTGGAAAAACCACTTTTCGCACTTATGTTAGTGTTGAAAAACCACTTTTCGCACTTGTGTTAGTGTTGAAAAACCACTTTTCGCACTTGTGTTGGTGCAGGAAACCACTTTTGCACTTGTATTAGTGTGGAAAAAACACTTTTTGCACTTGTGATAGTGTTGAAAAACCACTTTTTGCACTTGTGATAGTGTTGAAAAACCACTTTTCGCACTTGTGTTAGTGTTGAAAAACCACTTTTCGCACTTATGTTGGTGCAGGAAACCACTTTTGCACTTATATTAGTGTGGAAAAACCACTTTTTGCACTTGTGTTAGTGTTGAAAAACCACTTTTCGCACTTATGTTGGTGCAGGAAACCACTTTTGCACTTGTATTAGTGTGGAAAAACCACTTTTTGCACTTGTGTTAGTGTTGAAAAACCACTTTTCGCACTTGTGTTGGTGCAGGAAACCACTTTTGCACTTGTATTAGTGTGGAAAAAACACTTTTCGCACTTGTGTTAGTGTTGAAAAACCACTTTTCGCACTTGTGTTAGTGTTGAAAAACCACTTTTCGCACCTGTGTTGGTGCAGGAAACCACTTTTGCACTTGTATTAGTGTGGAAAAAACACTTTTGCACTTGTGATAGTGTTGAAAAACCACTTTTCGCACTTGTGTTAGTGTTGAAAAACCACTTTTCGCACTTGTGTTGGTTCAGGAAACCACTTTTGCACTTGTATTAGTGTGGGAAAACCACTTTTCGCACTTGTGTTAGTGTTGAAAAACCACTTTTCGCACTTGTGTTAGTGTTGAAAAACAACTTTTCGCACTTGTGTTGGTGCAGGAAACCACTTTTGCACTTGTATTAGTGTGTAAAAAACACTTTTTGCACTTGTGATAGTGTTGAAAAACCACTTTTCACACTTGTGTTAGTGTTGAAAAACCACTTTTCGCACTTGTGTTAGTGTTGAAAAACCACTTTTCGCACGTGTTGGTGCAGGAAACCACTTTTGCACTTGTATTATTGTGGAAAAAGCACTTTTTGCACTTGTGATAGTGTTGAAAAACCACTTTTCGCACTTGTGTTAGTGTGGAAAAAACCACTTTTCGCACATGTGTTAGTGCAAGAAGCCACTTTTGCACTTGTATTAGTGTGGAAAAACCACTTTTCGCACTTGTGTTAGTGTTGAAAAACCACTTTTCGCACTTATGTTAGTGTTGAAAAACCACTTTTCGCACTTGTGTTAGTGTTGAAAAACCACTTTTCGCACTTGTGTTGGTGCAGGAAACCACATTTGCACTTGTATTAGTGTGGCAAAAACACTTTTCGCACTTGTGTTAGTGTTGAAAAACCACTTTTCGCACTTGTGTTAGTGTTGAAAAACCACTTTTCGCACCTGTGTTGGTGCAGGAAACCACTTTTGCACTTGTATTAGTGTGGAAAAAACACTTTTGCACTTGTGATAGTGTTGAAAAACCACTTTTCGCACTTGTGTTAGTGTTGAAAAACCACTTTTCGCACTTGTGTTGGTGCAGGAAACCACTTTTGCACTTGTATTAGTGTGGAAAAACCACTTTTCGCACTTGTGTTAGTGTTGAAAAACCACTTTTCGCACTTGTGTTAGTGTTGAAAAACAACTTTTCGCACTTGTGTTGGTGCAGGAAACCACTTTTGCACTTGTATTAGTGTGTAAAAAACACTTTTTGCACTTGTGATAGTGTTGAAAAACCACTTTTCACACTTGTGTTAGTGTTGAAAAACCACTTTTCGCACTTGTGTTAGTGTTGAAAAACCACTTTTCGCATTTGTGTTGGTGCAGGAAACCACTTTTGCACTTGTATTAGTGTGGAAAAACCACTTTTCGCACTTGTGATAGTGTTGAAAAACCACTTTTCGCACTTGTGTTAGTGTTGAAAAACCACTTTTCGCACTTGTGTTGGTGCAGGAAACCACTTTTGCACTTGTATTAGTGTGGAAAAACCACTTTTCGCACTTATGTTAGTGTTGAAAAACCACTTTTCGCACTTGTGTTAGTGTTGAAAAACCACTTTTCGCACTTGTGTTGGTGCAGGAAACCACTTTTGCACTTGTATTAGTGTGGAAAAAACACTTTTTGCACTTGTGATAGTGTTGAAAAACCACTTTTTGCACTTGTGATAGTGTTGAAAAACCACTTTTCGCACTTGTGTTAGTGTTGAAAAACCACTTTTCGCACTTATGTTGGTGCAGGAAACCACTTTTGCACTTGTATTAGTGTGGAAAAACCACTTTTTGCACTTGTGTTAGTGTTGAAAAACCACTTTTCGCACTTATGTTGGTGCAGGAAACCACTTTTGCACTTGTATTAGTGTGGAAAAACCACTTTTTGCACTAGTGTTAGTGTTGAAAAACCACTTTTCGCACTTGTGTTGGTGCAGGAAACCACTTTTGCACTTGTATTAGTGTGGAAAAAACACTTTTTGCACTTGTGTTAGTGTTGAAAAACCACTTTTCGCACTTGTGTTAGTGTTCAAAAACCACTTTTCGCACCTGTGTTGGTGCAGGAAACCACTTTTGCACTTGTATTAGTGTGGAAAAAACACTTTTGCACTTGTGATAGTGTTGAAAAACCACTTTTCGCACTTGTGTTAGTGTTGAAAAACCACTTTTCGCACTTGTGTTGGTGCAGGAAACCACTTTTGCACTTGTATTAGTGTGGAAAAACCACTTTTCACACTTGTGTTATTGTTGAAAAACCACTTTTCGCACTTGTGTTAGTGTTGAAAAACAACTTTTCGCACTTGTGTTGGTGCAGGAAACCACTTTTGCACTTGTATTAGTGTGTAAAAAACACTTTTTGCACTTGTGATAGTGTTGAAAAACCACTTTTCACACTTGTGTTAGTGTTGAAAAACCACTTTTCGCACTTGTGTTAGTGTTGAAAAACCACTTTTCGCACTTGTGTTGGTGCAGGAAACCACTTTTGCACTTGTATTAGTGTGGAAAAACCACTTTACGCACTTGTGATAGTGTTGAAAAACCACTTTTCGCACTTGTGTTAGTGTTGAAAAACCACTTTTCGCACTTGTGTTGGTGCAGGAAACCACTTTTGCACTTGTATTAGTGTGGAAAAACCACTTTTCGCACTTATGTTAGTGTTGAAAAACCACTTTTCGCACTTGTGTTAGTGTTGAAAAACCACTTTTCGCAATTGTGTTAGTGTTGAAAAACAACTTTTCGCACTTGTGTTGGTGCAGGAAACCACTTTTGCACTTGTATTAGTGTGTAAAAAACACTTTTTGCACTTGTGATAGTGTTGAAAAACCACTTTTCACACTTGTGTTAGTGTTGAAAAACCACTTTTCGCACTTGTGTTAGTGTTGAAAAACCACTTTTCGCACTTGTGTTGGTGCAGGAAACCACTTTTGCACTTGTATTAGTGTGGAAAAACCACTTTTCGCCCTTGTGATAGTGTTGAAAAACCACTTTTCGCACTTGTGTTAGTGTTGAAAAACCACTTTTCGCACTTGTGTTGGTGCAGGAAACCACTTTTGCACTTGTATTAGTGTGGAAAAACCACTTTTCGCACTTATGTTAGTGTTGAAAAACCACTTTTCGCACTTGTGTTAGTGTTGAAAAACCACTTTTCGCACTTGTGTTGGTGCAGGAAACCACTTTTGCACTTGTATTAGTGTGGAAAAAACACTTTTTGCACTTGTGATCGTGTTGAAAAACCACTTTTTGCACTTGTGATAGTGTTGAAAAACCACTTTTCGCACTTGTGTTAGTGTTGAAAAACCACTTTTCGCACTTATGTTGGTGCAGGAAACCACTTTTGCACTTGTATTAGTGTGGAAAAAACACTTTTTGCACTTGTGATAGTGTTGAAAAACCACTTTTTGCACTTGTGATAGTGTTGAAAAACCACTTTCGCACTTGTGTTAGTGTTGAAAAACCACTTTTCGCACTTATGTTGGTGCAGGAAACCACTTTTGCATTTGTATTAGTGTGGGAAAACCACTTTTCGCACTTGTGTTAGTGTTGAAAAACCACTTTTCGCACTTGTGTTAGTGTTGAAAAACAACTTTTCGCACTTGTGTTGGTGCAGGAAACCACTTTTGCACTTGTATTAGTGTGTAAAAAACACTTTTGCACTTGTGATAGTGTTGAAAAACCACTTTTCACACTTGTGTTAGTGTTGAAAAACCACTTTTCGCACTTGTGTTGGTGCAGGAAACCACTTTTGCACTTGTATTAGTGTGGAAAAACCACTTTTCGCACTTGTGTTAGTGTTGAAAAACCACTTTTCGCACTTGTGTTAGTGTTGAAAAACAACTTTTCGCACTTGTGTTGGTGCAGGAAACCACTTTTGCACTTGTATTAGTGTGTAAAAAACACTTTTTGCACTTGTGATAGTGTTGAAAAACCACTTTTCACACTTGTGTTAGTGTTGAAAAACCACTTTTCGCACTTGTGTTAGTGTTGAAAAACCACTTTTCGCACTTGTGTTGGTGCAGGAAACCACTTTTGCACTTGTATTAGTGTGGAAAAACCACTTTTCGCACTTGTGATAGTGTTGAAAAACCACTTTTCGCACTTGTGTTAGTGTTGAAAAACCACTTTTCGCACTTGTGTTGGTGCAGGAAACCACTTTTGCACTTGTATTAGTGTGGAAAAACCACTTTTCGCACTTATGTTAGTGTTGAAAAACCACTTTTCGCACTTGTGTTAGTGTTGAAAAACCACTTTTCGCACTTGTGTTGGTGCAGGAAACCACTTTTGCACTTGTATTAGTGTGGAAAAAACACTTTTTGCACTTGTGATAGTGTTGAAAAACCACTATTTGCACTTGTGATAGTGTTGAAAAACCACTTTTCGCACTTGTGTTAGTGTTGAAAAACCACTTTTCGCACTTATGTTGGTGCAGGAAACCACTTTTGCACTTGTATTAGTGTGGAAAAACCACTTTTTGCACTTGTGTTAGTGTTGAAAAACCACTTTTCGCACTTATGTTGGTGCAGGAAACCACTTTTGCACTTGTATTAGTGTGGAAAAACCAATTTTTGCACTTGTGTTAGTGTTGAAAAACCACTTTTCGCACTTGTGTTGGTGCAGGAAACCACTTTTGCACTTGTATTAGTGTAGAAAAAACACTTTTCGCACTTGTGTTAGTGTTGAAAAACCACTTTTCGCACTTGTGTTAGTGTTGAAAAACCACTTTTCGCACCTGTGTTGGTGCAGGAAACCACTTTTGCACTTGTATTAGTGTGGAAAAAACACTTTTGCACTTGTGATAGTGTTGAAAAACCACTTTTCGCACTTGTGTTAGTGTTGAAAAACCACTTTTCGCACTTGTGTTGGTGCAGGAAACCACTTTTGCACTTGTATTAGTGTGGAAAAACCACTTTTCGCACTTGTGTTAGTGTTGAAAAACCACTTTTCGCACTTGTGTTAGTGTTGAAAAACAACTTTTCGCACTTGTGTTGGTGCAGGAAACCACTTTTGCACTTGTATTAGTGTGTAAAAAACACTTTTTGCACTTGTGATAGTGTTGAAAAACCACTTTTCACACTTGTGTTAGTGTTGAAAAACCACTTTTCGCACTTGTGTTAGTGTTGAAAAACCACTTTTCGCACTTGTGTTGGTGCAGGAAACCACTTTTGCACTTGTATTAGTGTGGAAAAACCACTTTACGCACTTGTGATAGTGTTGAAAAACCACTTTTCGCACTTGTGTTAGTGTTGAAAAACCACTTTTCGCACTTGTGTTGGTGCAGGAAACCACTTTTGCACTTGTATTAGTGTGGAAAAACCACTTTTTGCACTTATGTTAGTGTTGAAAAACCACTTTTCGCACTTGTGTTAGTGTTGAAAAACCACTTTTCGCAATTGTGTTAGTGTTGAAAAACAACTTTTCGCACTTGTGTTGGTGCAGGAAACCACTTTTGCACTTGTATTAGTGTGTAAAAAACACTTTTTGCACTTGTGATAGTGTTGAAAAACCACTTTTCACACTTGTGTTAGTGTTGAAAAACCACTTTTCGCACTTATGTTAGTGTTGAAAAACCACTTTTTCGCACTTGTGTTGGTGCAGGAAACCACTTTTGCACTTGTATTAGTGTGGAAAAACCACTTTTCGCACTTGTGATAGTGTTGAAAAACCACTTTTCGCACTTGTGTTAGTGTTGAAAAACCACTTTTCGCACTTGTGTTGGTGCAGGAAACCACTTTTGCACTTGTATTAGTGTGGAAAAACCACTTTTCGCACTTATGTTAGTGTTGAAAAACCACTTTTCGCACTTGTGTTAGTGTTGAAAAACCACTTTTCGCACTTGTGTTGGTGCAGGAAACCACTTTTGCACTTGTATTAGTGTGGAAAAAACACTTTTTGCACTTGTGATAGTGTTGAAAAACCACTTTTTGCACTTGTGATAGTGTTGAAAAACCACTTTTCGCACTTGTGTTAGTGTTGAAAACCACTTTTCGCACTTATGTTGGTGCAGGAAACCACTTTTGCACTTGTATTAGTGTGGAAAACCACTTTTTGCACTTGTGTTAGTGTTGAAAAACCACTTTTCGCACTTATGTTGGTGCAGGAAACCACTTTTGCACTTGTATTAGTGTGGAAAAACCACTTTTTGCACTTGTGTTAGTGTTGAAAAACCACTTTTCGCACTTGTGTTGGTGCAGGAAACCACTTTTGCACTTGTATTAGTGTGGAAAAAACACTTTTTGCACTTGTGTTAGTGTTGAAAAACCACTTTTCGCACTTGTGTTAGTGTTGAAAAACCACTTTTCGCACCTGTGTTGGTGCAGGAAACCACTTTTGCACTTGTGTTAGTGTTGAAAAACCACTTTTCGCACTTGTGTTAGTGTTGAAAAACCACTTTTCGCACGTGTTGGTGCAGGAAACCACTTTTGCACTTGTATTATTGTGGAAAAAGCACTTTTTGCACTTGTGATAGTGTTGAAAAACCACTTTTCGCACTTGTGTTAGTGTGGAAAAAACCACTTTTCGCACATGTGTTAGTGCAGGAAGCCACTTTTGCACTTGTATTAGTGTGGAAAAACCACTTTTCGCACTTGTGTTAGTGTTGAAAAACCACTTTTCGCACTTATGTTAGTGTTGAAAAACCACTTTTCGCACTTGTGTTAGTGTTGAAAAAACACTTTTCGCACTTGTGTTAGTGTTGAAAAACCACTTTTCGCACTTGTGTTGGTGCAGGAAACCACATTTGCACTTGTATTAGTGTGGAAAAAACACTTTTCGCACTTGTGTTAGTGTTGAAAAACCACTTTTCGCACTTGTGTTAGTGTTGAAAAACCACTTTTCGCACCTGTGTTGGTGCAGGAAACCACTTTTGCACTTGTATTAGTGTGGAAAAAACACTTTTGCACTTGTGATAGTGTTGAAAAACCACTTTTCACACTTGTGTTAGTGTTGAAAAACCACTTTTCGCACTTGTGTTGGTGCAGGAAACCACTTTTGCACTTGTATTAGTGTGGAAAAACCACTTTTCGCACTTGTGTTAGTGTTGAAAAACCACTTTTCGCACTTGTGTTAGTGTTGAAAAACAACTTTTCGCACTTGTGTTGGTGCAGGAAACCACTTTTGCACTTGTATTAGTGTGTAAAAAACACTTTTTGCACTTGTGATAGTGTTGAAAAACCACTTTTCACACTTGTGTTAGTGTTGAAAAACCACTTTTCGCACTTGTGTTAGTGTTGAAAAACCACTTTTCGCACTTGTGTTGGTGCAGGAAACCACTTTTGCACTTGTATTAGTGTGGAAAAACCACTTTTCGCACTTGTGATAGTGTTGAAAAACCACTTTTCGCACTTGTGTTAGTGTTGAAAAACCACTTTTCGCACTTGTGTTGGTGCAGGAAACCACTTTTGCACTTGTATTAGTGTGGAAAAACCACTTTTCGCACTTATGTTAGTGTTGAAAAACCACTTTTCGCACTTGTGTTAGTGTTGAAAAACCACTTTTCGCACTTGTGTTGGTGCAGGAAACCACTTTTGCACTTGTATTAGTGTGGAAAAAACACTTTTTGCACTTGTGATAGTGTTGAAAAACCACTATTTGCACTTGTGATAGTGTTGAAAAACCACTTTTCGCACTTGTGTTAGTGTTGAAAAACCACTTTTCGCACTTATGTTGGTGCAGGAAACCACTTTTGCACTTGTATTAGTGTGGAAAAACCACTTTTTGCACTTGTGTTAGTGTTGAAAAACCACTTTTCGCACTTGTGTTGGTGCAGGAAACCACTTTTGCACTTGTATTAGTGTAGAAAAAACACTTTTCGCACTTGTGTTAGTGTTGAAAAACCACTTTTCGCACTTGTGTTAGTGTTGAAAAACCACTTTTCGCACCTGTGTTGGTGCAGGAAACCACTTTTGCACTTGTATTAGTGTGGAAAAAACACTTTTGCACTTGTGATAGTGTTGAAAAACCACTTTTCGCACTTGTGTTAGTGTTGAAAAACCACTTTTCGCACTTGTGTTGGTGCAGGAAACCACTTTTGCACTTGTATTAGTGTGGAAAAACCACTTTTCGCACTTGTGTTAGTGTTGAAAAACCACTTTTCGCACTTGTGTTAGTGTTGAAAAACAACTTTTCGCACTTGTGTTGGTGCAGGAAACCACTTTTGCACTTGTATTAGTGTGTAAAAAACACTTTTTGCACTTGTGATAGTGTTGAAAAACCACTTTTCACACTTGTGTTAGTGTTGAAAAACCACTTTTCGCACTTGTGTTAGTGTTGAAAAACCACTTTTCGCACTTGTGTTGGTGCAGGAAACCACTTTTGCACTTGTATTAGTGTGGAAAAACCACTTTACGCACTTGTGATAGTGTTGAAAAACCACTTTTCGCACTTGTGTTAGTGTTGAAAAACCACTTTTCGCACTTGTGTTGGTGCAGGAAACCACTTTTGCACTTGTATTAGTGTGGAAAAACCACTTTTTGCACTTATGTTAGTGTTGAAAAACCACTTTTCGCACTTGTGTTAGTGTTGAAAAACCACTTTTCGCAATTGTGTTAGTGTTGAAAAACAACTTTTCGCACTTGTGTTGGTGCAGGAAACCACTTTTGCACTTGTATTAGTGTGTAAAAAACACTTTTTGCACTTGTGATAGTGTTGAAAAACCACTTTTCACACTTGTGTTAGTGTTGAAAAACCACTTTTCGCACTTATGTTAGTGTTGAAAAACCACTTTTCGCACTTGTGTTGGTGCAGGAAACCACTTTTGCACTTGTATTAGTGTGGAAAAACCACTTTTCGCACTTGTGATAGTGTTGAAAAACCACTTTTCGCACTTGTGTTAGTGTTGAAAAACCACTTTTCGCACTTGTGTTGGTGCAGGAAACCACTTTTGCACTTGTATTAGTGTGGAAAAACCACTTTTCGCACTTATGTTAGTGTTGAAAAACCACTTTTCGCACTTGTGTTAGTGTTGAAAAACCACTTTTCGC
Source organism: Myxine glutinosa (assembly GCF_964187855.1). Classification (NCBI taxonomy): domain Eukaryota; kingdom Metazoa; phylum Chordata; class Myxini; order Myxiniformes; family Myxinidae; genus Myxine; species Myxine glutinosa. Next base: position 10,941 of record NW_027616711.1, read on the forward strand.
ACTTGTGTTGGTGCAGGAAACCACTTTTGCACTTGTATTAGTGTGGAAAAAACACTTTTTGCACTTGTGATAGTGTTGAAAAACCACTTTTTGCACTTGTGATAGTGTTGAAAAACCACTTTTCGCACTTGTGTTAGTGTTGAAAAACCACTTTTCGCACTTATGTTGGTGCAGGAAACCACTTTTGCACTTGTATTAGTGTGGAAAACCACTTTTTGCACTTGTGTTAGTGTTGAAAAACCACTTTTCGCACTTATGTTGGTGCAGGAAACCACTTTTGCACTTGTATTAGTGTGGAAAAACCACTTTTTGCACTTGTGTTAGTGTTGAAAAACCACTTTTCGCACTTGTGTTGGTGCAGGAAACCACTTTTGCACTTGTATTAGTGTGGAAAAAACACTTTTTGCACTTGTGTTAGTGTTGAAAAACCACTTTTCGCACTTGTGTTAGTGTTGAAAAACCACTTTTCGCACCTGTGTTGGTGCAGGAAACCACATTTGCACTTGTATTAGTGTGGAAAAAACACTTTTGCACTTGTGATAGTGTTGAAAAACCACTTTTCGCACTTGTGTTAGTGTTGAAAAACCACTTTTCGCACTTGTGTTGGTGCAGGAAACCACTTTTGCACTTGTATTAGTGTGGAAAAACCACTTTTCGCACTTGTGTTATTGTTGAAAAACCACTTTTCGCACTTGTGTTAGTGTTGAAAAACAACTTTTCGCACCTGTGTTGGTGCAGGAAACCACTTTTGCACTTGTATTAGTGTGTAAAAAACACTTTTTGCACTTGTGATAGTGTTAAAAAACCACTTTTCACACTTGTGTTAGTGTTGAAAAACCACTTTTCGCACTTGTGTTAGTGTTGAAAAACCACTTTTCGCACTTGTGTTGGTGCAGGAAACCACTTTTGCACTTGTATTAGTGTGGAAAAACCACTTTACGCACTTGTGATAGTGTTGAAAAACCACTTTTCGCACTTGTGTTAGTGTTGAAAAACCACTTTTCGCACTTGTGTTGGTGCAGGAAACCACTTTTGCACTTGTATTAGTGTGGAAAAACCACTTTTCGCACTTATGTTAGTGTTGAAAAACCACTTTTCGCACTTGTGTTAGTGTTGAAAAACCACTTTTCGCAATTGTGTTAGTGTTGAAAAACAACTTTTCGCACTTGTGTTGGTGCAGGAAACCACTTTTGCACTTGTATTAGTGTGTAAAAAACACTTTTTGCACTTGTGATAGTGTTGAAAAACCACTTTTCACACTTGTGTTAGTGTTGAAAAACCACTTTTCGCACTTGTGTTAGTGTTGAAAAACCACTTTTCGCACTTGTGTTGGTGCAGGAAACCACTTTTGCACTTGTATTAGTGTGGAAAAACCACTTTTCGCCCTTGTGATAGTGTTGAAAAACCACTTTTCGCACTTGTGTTAGTGTTGAAAAACCACTTTTCGCACTTGTGTTGGTGCAGGAAACCACTTTTGCACTTGTATTAGTGTGGAAAAACCACTTTTCGCACTTATGTTAGTGTTGAAAAACCACTTTTCGCACTTGTGTTAGTGTTGAAAAACCACTTTTCGCACTTGTGTTGGTGCAGGAAACCACTTTTGCACTTGTATTAGTGTGGAAAAAACACTTTTTGCACTTGTGATAGTGTTGAAAAACCACTTTTTGCACTTGTGATAGTGTTGAAAAACCACTTTTCGCACTTGTGTTAGTGTTGAAAAACCACTTTTCGCACTTATGTTAGTGTTGAAAAACCACTTTTCGCACTTGTGTTGGTGCAGGAAACCACTTTTGCACTTGTATTAGTGTGGAAAAACCACTTTTCGCACTTGTGATAGTGTTGAAAAACCACTTTTCGCACTTGTGTTAGTGTTGAAAAACCACTTTTCGCACTTGTGTTGGTGCAGGAAACCACTTTTGCACTTGTATTAGTGTGGAAAAACCACTTTTCGCACTTATGTTAGTGTTGAAAAACCACTTTTCGCACTTGTGTTAGTGTTGAAAAACCACTTTTCGCACTTGTGTTGGTGCAGGAAACCACTTTTGCACTTGTATTAGTGTGGAAAAAACACTTTTTGCACTTGTGATAGTGTTGAAAAACCACTTTTTGCACTTGTGATAGTGTTGAAAAACCACTTTTCGCACTTGTGTTAGTGTTGAAAAACCACTTTTCGCACTTATGTTGGTGCAGGAAACCACTTTTGCACTTGTATTAGTGTGGAAAACCACTTTTTGCACTTGTGTTAGTGTTGAAAAACCACTTTTCGCACTTATGTTGGTGCAGGAAACCACTTTTGCACTTGTATTAGTGTGGAAAAACCACTTTTTGCACTTGTGTTAGTGTTGAAAAACCACTTTTCGCACTTGTGTTGGTGCAGGAAACCACTTTTGCACTTGTATTAGTGTGGAAAAAACACTTTTTGCACTTGTGTTAGTGTTGAAAAACCACTTTTCGCACTTGTGTTAGTGTTGAAAAACCACTTTTCGCACCTGTGTTGGTGCAGGAAACCACATTTGCACTTGTATTAGTGTGGAAAAAACACTTTTGCACTTGTGATAGTGTTGAAAAACCACTTTTCGCACTTGTGTTAGTGTTGAAAAACCACTTTTCGCACTTGTGTTGGTGCAGGAAACCACTTTTGCACTTGTATTAGTGTGGAAAAACCACTTTTCGCACTTGTGTTATTGTTGAAAAACCACTTTTCGCACTTGTGTTAGTGTTGAAAAACAACTTTTCGCACCTGTGTTGGTGCAGGAAACCACTTTTGCACTTGTATTAGTGTGTAAAAAACACTTTTTGCACTTGTGATAGTGTTAAAAAACCACTTTTCACACTTGTGTTAGTGTTGAAAAACCACTTTTCGCACTTGTGTTAGTGTTGAAAAACCACTTTTCGCACTTGTGTTGGTGCAGGAAACCACTTTTGCACTTGTATTAGTGTGGAAAAACCACTTTACGCACTTGTGATAGTGTTGAAAAACCACTTTTCGCACTTGTGTTAGTGTTGAAAAACCACTTTTCGCACTTGTGTTGGTGCAGGAAACCACTTTTGCACTTGTATTAGTGTGGAAAAACCACTTTTCGCACTTATGTTAGTGTTGAAAAACCACTTTTCGCACTTGTGTTAGTGTTGAAAAACCACTTTTCGCAATTGTGTTAGTGTTGAAAAACAACTTTTCGCACTTGTGTTGGTGCAGGAAACCACTTTTGCACTTGTATTAGTGTGTAAAAAACACTTTTTGCACTTGTGATAGTGTTGAAAAACCACTTTTCACACTTGTGTTAGTGTTGAAAAACCACTTTTCGCACTTGTGTTAGTGTTGAAAAACCACTTTTCGCACTTGTGTTGGTGCAGGAAACCACTTTTGCACTTGTATTAGTGTGGAAAAACCACTTTTCGCCCTTGTGATAGTGTTGAAAAACCACTTTTCGCACTTGTGTTAGTGTTGAAAAACCACTTTTCGCACTTGTGTTGGTGCAGGAAACCACTTTTGCACTTGTATTAGTGTGGAAAAACCACTTTTCGCACTTATGTTAGTGTTGAAAAACCACTTTTCGCACTTGTGTTAGTGTTGAAAAACCACTTTTCGCACTTGTGTTGGTGCAGGAAACCACTTTTGCACTTGTATTAGTGTGGAAAAAACACTTTTTGCACTTGTGATAGTGTTGAAAAACCACTTTTTGCACTTGTGATAGTGTTGAAAAACCACTTTTCGCACTTGTGTTAGTGTTGAAAAACCACTTTTCGCACTTATGTTGGTGCAGGAAACCACTTTTGCACTTGTATTAGTGTGGAAAAAACACTTTTTACACTTGTGATAGTGTTGAAAAACCACTTTTTGCACTTGTGATAGTGTTGAAAAACCACTTTCGCACTTGTGTTAGTGTTGAAAAACCACTTTTCGCACTTATGTTGGTGCAGGAAACCACTTTTGCATTTGTATTAGTGTGGGAAAACCACTTTTCGCACTTGTGTTAGTGTTGAAAAACCACTTTTCGCACTTGTGTTAGTGTTGAAAAACAACTTTTCGCACTTGTGTTGGTGCAGGAAACCACTTTTGCACTTGTATTAGTGTGTAAAAAACACTTTTTGCACTTGTGATAGTGTTGAAAAACCACTTTTCACACTTGTGTTAGTGTTGAAAAACCACTTTTCGCACTTGTGTTAGTGTTGAAAAACCACTTTTCGCACGTGTTGGTGCAGGAAACCACTTTTGCACTTGTATTATTGTGGAAAAAGCACTTTTTGCACTTGTGATAGTGTTGAAAAACCACTTTTCGCACTTGTGTTAGTGTGGAAAAAACCACTTTTCGCACATGTGTTAGTGCAGGAAGCCACTTTTGCACTTGTATTAGTGTGGAAAAACCACTTTTCGCACTTGTGTTAGTGTTGAAAAACCACTTTTCGCACTTATGTTAGTGTTGAAAAACCACTTTTCGCACTTGTGTTAGTGTTGAAAAAACACTTTTCGCACTTGTGTTAGTGTTGAAAAACCACTTTTCGCACTTGTGTTGGTGCAGGAAACCACATTTGCACTTGTATTAGTGTGGAAAAAACACTTTTTGCACTTGTGTTAGTGTTGAAAAACCACTTTTCGCACTTGTGTTAGTGTTGAAAAACCACTTTTCGCACCTGTGTTGGTGCAGGAAACCACTTTTGCACTTGTATTAGTGTGGAAAAAACACTTTTGCACTTGTGATAGTGTTGAAAAACCACTTTTCGCACTTGTGTTAGTGTTGAAAAACCACTTTTCGCACTTGTGTTGGTGCAGGAAACCACTTTTGCACTTGTATTAGTGTGGAAAAACCACTTTTCGCACTTGTGTTAGTGTTGAAAAACCACTTTTCGCACTTGTGTTAGTGTTGAAAAACAACTTTTCGCACTTGTGTTGGTGCAGGAAACCACTTTTGCACTTGTATTAGTGTGTAAAAAACACTTTTTGCACTTGTGATAGTGTTGAAAAACCACTTTTCACACTTGTGTTAGTGTTGAAAAACCACTTTTCGCACTTGTGTTAGTGTTGAAAAACCACTTTTCGCACTTGTGTTGGTGCAGGAAACCACTTTTGCACTTGTATTAGTGTGGAAAAACCACTTTTCGCACTTGTGATAGTGTTGAAAAACCACTTTTCGCACTTGTGTTAGTGTTGAAAAACCACTTTTCGCACTTGTGTTGGTGCAGGAAACCACTTTTGCACTTGTATTAGTGTGGAAAAACCACTTTTCGCACTTATGTTAGTGTTGAAAAACCACTTTTCGCACTTGTGTTAGTGTTGAAAAACCACTTTTCGCACTTGTGTTGGTGCAGGAAACCACTTTTGCACTTGTATTAGTGTGGAAAAAACACTTTTTGCACTTGTGATAGTGTTGAAAAACCACTTTTTGCACTTGTGATAGTGTTGAAAAACCACTTTTCGCACTTGTGTTAGTGTTGAAAAACCACTTTTCGCACTTATGTTGGTGCAGGAAACCACTTTTGCACTTGTATTAGTGTGGAAAAAACACTTTTTGCACTTGTGTTAGTGTTGAAAAACCACTTTTCGCACTTATGTTGGTGCAGGAAACCACTTTTGCACTTGTATTAGTGTGGAAAAACCACTTTTTGCACTTGTGTTAGTGTTGAAAAACCACTTTTCGCACTTGTGTTGGTGCAGGAAACCACTTTTGCACTTGTATTAGTGTGGAAAAAACACTTTTCGCACTTGTGTTAGTGTTGAAAAACCACTTTTCGCACTTGTGTTAGTGTTGAAAAACCACTTTTCGCACCTGTGTTGGTGCAGGAAACCACTTTTGCACTTGTATTAGTGTGGAAAAAACACTTTTGCACTTGTGATAGTGTTGAAAAACCACTTTTCGCACTTGTGTTAGTGTTGAAAAACCACTTTTCGCACTTGTGTTGGTGCAGGAAACCACTTTTGCACTTGTATTAGTGTGGAAAAACCACTTTTCGCACTTGTGTTAGTGTTGAAAAACCACTTTTCGCACTTGTGTTAGTGTTGAAAAACAACTTTTCGCACTTGTGTTGGTGCAGGAAACCACTTTTGCACTTGTATTAGTGTGTAAAAAACACTTTTTGCACTTGTGATAGTGTTGAAAAACCACTTTTCACACTTGTGTTAGTGTTGAAAAACCACTTTTCGCACTTGTGTTAGTGTTGAAAAACCACTTTTCGCACTTGTGTTGGTGCAGGAAACCACTTTTGCACTTGTATTAGTGTGGAAAAACCACTTTACGCACTTGTGATAGTGTTGAAAAACCACTTTTCGCACTTGTGTTAGTGTTGAAAAACCACTTTTCGCACTTGTGTTGGTGCAGGAAACCACTTTTGCACTTGTATTAGTGTGGAAAAACCACTTTTCGCACTTATGTTAGTGTTGAAAAACCACTTTTCGCACTTGTGTTAGTGTTGAAAAACCACTTTTCGCAATTGTGTTAGTGTTGAAAAACAACTTTTCGCACTTGTGTTGGTGCAGGAAACCACTTTTGCACTTGTATTAGTGTGTAAAAAACACTTTTTGCACTTGTGATAGTGTTGAAAAACCACTTTTCACACTTGTGTTAGTGTTGAAAAACCACTTTTCGCACTTGTGTTAGTGTTGAAAAACCACTTTTCGCACTTGTGTTGGTGCAGGAAACCACTTTTGCACTTGTATTAGTGTGGAAAAACCACTTTTCGCCCTTGTGATAGTGTTGAAAAACCACTTTTCGCACTTGTGTTAGTGTTGAAAAACCACTTTTCGCACTTGTGTTGGTGCAGGAAACCACTTTTGCACTTGTATTAGTGTGGAAAAACCACTTTTCGCACTTATGTTAGTGTTGAAAAACCACTTTTCGCACTTGTGTTAGTGTTGAAAAACCACTTTTCGCACTTGTGTTGGTGCAGGAAACCACTTTTGCACTTGTATTAGTGTGGAAAAAACACTTTTTGCACTTGTGATAGTGTTGAAAAACCACTTTTTGCACTTGTGATAGTGTTGAAAAACCACTTTTCGCACTTGTGTTAGTGTTGAAAAACCACTTTTCGCACTTATGTTGGTGCAGGAAACCACTTTTGCACTTGTATTAGTGTGGAAAAAACACTTTTTGCACTTGTGATAGTGTTGAAAAACCACTTTTTGCACTTGTGATAGTGTTGAAAAACCACTTTCGCACTTGTGTTAGTGTTGAAAAACCACTTTTCGCACTTATGTTGGTGCAGGAAACCACTTTTGCATTTGTATTAGTGTGGAAAAACCACTTTTTGCACTTGTGATAGTGTTGAAAAACAAATTTTTGCACTTATGTTAGTGTTGAAAAACCACTTTTCGCACTTGTGTTAGTGTTGAAAAAACACTTTTCGCACTTGTGTTAGTGTTGAAAAAACACTTTTCGCACTTGTGTTAGTGTTGAAAAACCACTTTTCGCACTTGTGTTGGTGCAGGAAACCACATTTGCACTTGTATTAGTGTGGAAAAAACACTTTTCGCACTTGTGTTAGTGTTGAAAAACCACTTTTCGCACTTGTGTTAGTGTTGAAAAACCACTTTTCGCACCTGTGTTTGTGCAGGAAACCACTTTTGCACTTGTATTAGTGTGGAAAAAACACTTTTTGCACTTGTGATAGTGTTGAAAAACCACTTTTCGCACTTGTGTTAGTGTTGAAAAACCACTTTTCGCACTTGTGTTGGTGCAGGAAACCACTTTTGCACTTGTATTAGTGTGGAAAACTACTTTTCGCACTTGTGTTAGTGTTGAAAAACCACTTTTCGCACTTGTGTTAGTGTTGAAAAACCACTTTTCGCACTTGTGTTAGTGTTGAAAAACCACTTTTCGCACTTGTGTTAGTGTTGAAAAACCACTTTTCGCACTTGTGATGGTGCAGGAAACCACTTTTGCACTTGTATTAGTGTGGAAAAACCACTTTTCGCACTTGTGTTAGTGTTGAAAAACCACTTTTCACACTTGTGTCAGTGTTGAAAAACCACTTTTTGCACTTGTGTTGGTGCAGGAAACCACTTTTGCACTTGTATTAGTGTGGAAAAAACACTTTTTGCACTTGTGATAGTGTTGAAAAACCACTTTTCGCACTTATGTTAGTGTTGAAAAACCACTTTTCGCACTTGTGTTGGTGCAGGAAACCACTTTTGCACTTGTGATAGTGTTGTAAAAACCACTTTTCGCACTTGTGTTAGTGTTGAAAAACCACTTTTCGCACTTGTGTTGGTGCAGGAAACCACTTTTGTACTTGTGATAGTGTTGAAAAACCAATTTTCGCACTTGTGTTAGTGTTGAAAAACCACTTTTCACACTTATGTTGGTGCAGGAAACCTCTTTTGCACTTGTATTAGTGTGGAAAAAACACTTTTTGCACTTGTGATAGTGTTGAAAAACCACTTTTCACACTTGTGTTTGTGTTGAAAAACCACTTTTCGCACTTGTGTTGGTGCAGGAACCCACTTTTGCACTTGTATTAGTGTGGAAAAACCACTTTTCGCACTTGTGTTAGTGTTGAAAAACCACTTTTCGCACTTGTGTTAGTGTTGAAAAACCACTTTTCGCACTTGTGTTGGTGCAGGAAACCACTTTTGCACTTGTATCAGTGTGGAAAAAACACTTTTTGCACTTGTGTTAGTAGGGTAATAATGTTGCTTCTGGGACAGCCCGTTTAATATGGGAAATCCCTATCTAATGTCGTTTACCCCTATTTGGGAAAACACCCCTATTAATCCAAAAGACTATGGGCCCTTTGACCTTATGAACCATGAGCCAATTGATCTACTTGGAACAACCCCTAACCTTCACATTAGAGATCTGAGACAACCCCTAACCTTCACGAATGTGAAGGTTTGGGGTTGTCTCAGATCTCTAATGTGAAGGTTGGGGGTTGTATATTATTATGACCCACTCACACACAAGTCCCAACTGGAAAGTTGTGTGATCCTTCTGACCTTATGGGCCTTTTGAACCATGAGCCAATTGATCTACTTGGGCCAATACATAATGAATATATTTTAATTGAGCTAGGGATGGGATTGGGTTGGGGGCTGTATATTATTATGACTCACACATACACAAAAGTTTAACCTCAACTTTAGTTGGGGTTAAACTTTTGTGTATGTGTGAGGGATAGGGGTTCACAGATCTCTAGTGTGAACCTGTGATCCTTTTGGACCATGAGTCAATTAATCTACTTGGGCTAATACATAATGAATATATTTTAATTGAGCTAGGGATGGGATTGGGTGAAGGTTAGGGGTTCACACATACACACAAGTCCCAACTGGAAAGTTGTGGGATCCTTCTGACCTTATGAACCTTTTACTCTGGTGAATATAACCCTACAAATATTTGTTTATGCGTGAGAAATATTTTAACCTCCCTCAATGTTCTTGTCTGAGCGCCTCCAGTGCTACATACCATTTTTAAATTAAAGTATATACCAAGGTTGATTACATGGTACTTGGTTCTATCATTTATATACTTATGGTAGCCCGTTATCTTATCACTTATATACTTATATATGGATGGTTGTTGTTTAATGGCTTATCAGTTTTGTTTTTTGTAATTCTTGTGAGTAAAATGAACCCAATATTTCTTCCCCATTCATATCATATAATTTGTAAGTCCAAGGGACTGTATCCATTACATCAATGATTTTAAATAATTCACGAGTCCATTTTTGTGTATAACCTTTCTCAAAATGGCTTTTCCATCTGTATATTCTTACAATATCACCAACTTTAAACTTGGGCTTTCTCAAATTAATCTCCTTTTCATATTCTAATTTTGTAAATGTTTCTGATGGTTTTGATTTTGTTGATGAATGAACTGTATTATTGTAATTATCTACAATATCCTGAATTAAATACACCCATTTTTGAGAACCGAGTTGTGTGAATTTTTTATATAATTTCTCTTTCAAAGTACGATTAAAACGCTCAATAACAACTGCCTTTCCTTCATTAAAGGTGTTGTATAATTTAATACCTTTCCCCTTAAGAAATTTCATGAATATTTTGTTGTAGAACTCTGTTCCCTCATCGGTCCACAGTTTCTTTGGTTTTCTTTTATCCCTATCAAATATTAGCTTAAAGGCTAACATTAAAGTATCACCCCTTTTATTTTTTAAAGGGACAACCCAGGCAAATCTACTCCTCAAATCAATAACGGTTAAAGCATACCTGTATCCCCTGTCATTATTCAATTCAATTAAATCAGCGGACCATATGTGGTCGGTGTATTTAGAATAAACCTTCCTTCTTTTAAACTTTGTGATTATAGGTTTGTGTAATTCTTCAGCCAAAAGCTCCTCAGTCTTGATGACATCATTAGAGCCTAATAGTTTTTTGAGGGTGAATAACCAAGACCAAGTTTCAATTTAACACTTATCATTTTTTTCACAATAAACCTATCAACTTTCTCTCTCAATGTCGGATTTCGTATCAAAGACAAATTATACAACATTTCTCTGTCTGCTTCATGTTTTTCATCCAATGTGGTGGTATCCCCATAAGCAATATCATGCTTCATACACACTTCATCAACCCTATTTTTTGGTCTGGACCAAGGTTTAGGATTGTCAGTCTCATCTAATCTTTTATCCAAGTTTGTTCCTGGACCACAGAAAGAATACCCTGGAAGGTGTAGTTCCCCAGGATTTCCAGTTGTTGTAAATTTACTTCCTGACAAAAACTTTTGTATATCCCCTCCACTTTTAGGTGAGATGAATTGACACTTTTTAGAACCACACACTTGACATATTCCTTTTTGATAAACTCTATTATTTTTAGCTTTAACATACAATACACTTTTAGATTTAGTTTTCTTTTTACATTTGAGACAATAACTCATATTTATTTATCAGAAAAATTCCGACAGAGTATCAAAACCTTTTTGGTTTTCAACATATACATTTCAATCTTTATTTTTAAAACATAAAGAATCCTAAGGAATGCCTTCACTCTCTCCTCCATTTATTTACAAATAAAACTAACTAAAGTCAATACCACTTTCTCGTTTAGATCTCCTCCCTGAAATTGAACTCATCTCATCCGTTTTTAAAACCAATTTTTTCACAAGAGTCATTCTTTCTTTATTTTCCTCTTCGGTGCGTTGAGATTGATTTATTTGTTGTAATACATTTAATCTTTTACGAATCCCACTGATTTCCATCTCCCTCTCCTCCCTCTCCTCCTCCTCCTTCTCTTCTTCAATTCCTTCCTCAGCCCTTACAACCCTTGAGCTTGAGTCCCAAATAATATTATACATATACTCATCTGGATTTTGAGATATTCTTGTATCTATAATTATTTTTCTTATAATAGGATACCAATAAGATTTGTTGACGATTTCTAAAAGAGTTTTATATTTCATAACTTTGAGAAGTTCATTTTTATTTAATACTTTAAACAAGTCTCTATTTGTGGGTTTAACAATATCAGTATAAGGCCAGTTTTTAATGACAAAATTTCCATGTGTATGTTCCAATTCGTACGGTATGTAAAACCGAGCACCCTTTTCTTGTAGGTATCCTTGAATACAAAAATTATAATTCTCTTGTAGTCTTCTTCCTGCCATTTATGTATCAGAAATATATGTGAGATTAATATTATGACAGGTAATACCACCCCATCTTCCCACTACCAAATCGGTTTGTATTCCTCGGCTTTCTATCCTTATCTCATTACCTTCCTTCTTTGTCATGCGAATCATCGCTATACTATCATATATTTTTATTTTCTTAAAATCATGTATTTGTTGTTTACTAATTGTACTTCCACATAAATCCTTATCTTCACCAAGTGGATAATATTCTTCTTTACGAGACTGATTTAAATCATGTAGGTCTTCTATGTTTATTGAAAAAGACCAATTATACCCTAAATCAGGCATATCATACCCCCATTTATTAATTCGCATATTAACTAAATGTCCTTCTTTATAAAATTCAATTGTAAGCAGGTAGTTAAATTCAATGAGGAAAGGTGTATGGTCAGTATAACCAGGTGTTGTGGTTGTAAATTTTACTTGTTTCACAAAACGTGCTGTTTTATTTAACAAGTGTGATAAATCACTGAATCTAATTAAGTCATTCGCATCTGTAGGGTTTGGATAATTGATTAATTTATAAGTATTCTTCATATTAATATTTTTACTTATACTATATTTTTGTCGTTCAGCCTGTGCCTTTGTATAATAATTTGATAAATCAATATCCTGGGAGGATTTTCCAAAGATAGAACCATCTTTTCCAACATAAGTCATTTATATTAGATTAAAAATGATATCATAAAAATTTTCATTATTGTTGAGTTGAAGTAATACATATAAACATAATTGACCACAACATTTAGAATTAATTTATTGAACTTGAAATGTTTGATAAACACCATTCTGTAAGAATTGTATTACTTCAACAGGTGGTGGCATACCATAACTATCAAAATAATATTTATCCTGACTATTATGAATACAAACCCAATGAGAACCATTCTGTGTGTCTAAATTCATAATAATATTCTTTGTATTCTTATTTATATGTATTAATTCATCTCTCATACAGATTACCACATTATCAATTTTTAGTGTTTTACAATACTTAGATAGTTCTATATTTGACGTTGTATTCTTTCCAAATTGTTTAAACCATTTATCCATTTATTTATGAGAAAGATACAATCCATTACCCCGTTTAGTTAGTTTAACACCCGCTTGAGCGATAGAGGAAAGCATATCTCCAACCAACAATCTAGCTTTATCAGGTAGACTTTCAAGTTTTTGAGCAAAATCTACAATTACACCACTTCCACTAATTTGTTTCTCCAACTCCTTGTTATGTCTTTCCAATTCTTTTTGAGCTTTTAGTTGTGCCTTCCTTTCGTTAGCAGTTTTTACCGCTGCTGAAATACCACCAGTCAATGCTCCCGCCGCACTTAAACCAGCAAATAAAGGAATTAGAAACGGGAGAAATCCTCCTCTTGACTCGTCTATTGAATATTTCTTTAACATAGGTTTCGTCATTTTAATTTTAAGTGATCCAACATCATTTAGTGTTTTTGCTTGTGTGTGAGTGAGTAAAACATCAATTCTTACAGCTCCTTTTCTTTGAATTGTATTAACATTAATAATACAAGGCTTTTGATTTTGAATACAAGATGTTAATTTATTAAGATTGATTTGATTAACATATACCCCTACCATTTATTTATGAGAAAAAACCTATGTGATATTAATCATAACACCATTATCTGTATTAATCTGTAATTCTGTTTCCTCCAAAAGCAAACAATAAGCATCAACTTCTTCATTCTCCCCTCTTTCAATGTATAGAGAAGTATCCACTCGATTAGACTTTATAGTTTCCTTTTGAGAACTCAGGTCAATTGCGTAGATTGTATATAAACCTTTAAATGCAACCATATCCAAAATAGGATCATTATTACCATTACTTTCACACACCTTTTGGTAGGACTTGTAGGCTTCCGCATAATCATTTTTTTCCCAATCAATTTCCAATCTATCTCGCGGATAAAATGTGCCATCAAGAGAAACCCGAAGTTGTTTCACCTTAGCATTATCACTCGGCGCATTATTCTTATTAGTACCCTCCTCTCCATCTGGTTTTTTAAAAATGAGCCATAGGTATCGTGGCTTTCCTTCAAGAACACCCAAATTCCAAGTGTAGGTAGTGTGTTCCAGTTTAACGTGTTGACATCTTCTTTTAAGGTATGATACATTTAGCGGTTTCTTTGAGTTAAGTCTTCTATTTAACATCTCTTCCGTTTTAAGATTAGGAGTATATTCACTAATATACCAAAACAAATCATTAATAACAAATTTATTATTGTCGCCAAAAGCATTTTCAGCCCCAAAAAGCAATCTATTTACATTATCATTCCTTTGTAGTTGAAATCTAATTTTAAGACCATACAAAACTTTATCATAATCACAAAATCCAAATATACCTTTAAGAGGTACTGCTACGGTAAAACTATTCTCAGCTTTTGCGTCATCATTATACATTGACTTCCTTTGACTATAACCAGGGTCTGTGTTTGTTCCCGTTGACATATCAGGAATAAAGCCTTCAACAGCTCCCTTACCCATTCTATCACCAAACGAATATAGTGTAAATTTCATCATTTCAGATGTAGCAGAGACATAATCAACCGCTTCAACCTCTTGTGTTCCAATATACAGGCGAACACTGTCAAACATTTTCCAGAAGAAATCATTTACGAGTGTAGCATTAGTATTATTCGCAGCCTTAGTGAATTTAAATTTACACAGCAAGAAACTATCAGCTATATTCAAGTAAGTTTGTTGTTTATTTATTTCAAAACTTTTTGTTCCGTTTGAATTCCAGTCGGTTCCTGTAATAGCATTTACCTTAAAATAGTCTTCCTTTTTAGTAGAGTTTGAAATGATAATCGTATCATCCAAATCATAGATACTATCAATCGCTTCCATACTTGTATTTATATAGTATTAAAATCGTTGAAACCCTGACCCAAGTATTTTAATGATTTTTTGTCGTTCTTGTGAAGATAGTTGAGTTTTACCTTGTAATTTATGAGACTCCTTTTGAGCTTGTTGTATAGCACCCGCAACGGAGCCCACGGTAGAAGCAGTTGAACCAATTAGGTCTTTATGTTTAAGGATGGTTGAACCAATACTCATTAGAGTATCAATTATCCCATCTCCTTTATTTCGAAATTGATGACCCACACCCCGTTGTCTCTTAGGTTTATAGTATCCTTTACCCACATACCTTGTATAGTCTGGTGAAAGGAACATGCCCTCCCCTGTAATTATTTTATATTTTCCCAACTCGTGTTTTCTCACAATAACCATTATTTATTTATTGAAAAACTTCACGTAGGTGAATTCTGATGGATATAATTTCATCATTAAAGGATATCATACGATTATCTTGGTCGGTTATCCTAAAATTTACTCTGTATATGGTTTTTCCTGACACAGGTAAATAGACAAGATTTTTGGGTTCCATATTAAATTTATAACCAATCGGGGTTGAGTATGCACTGAATGAAAATATTGTATTTGTTCTTATTCCATCGTTATAAGCACCATCAATCAAATCACAATGAATTAATACTGAATTTATACCGGAGGATATTTGGATAACATTATCACTGTAAAACGTCCCGTTATTTTCAATCTTTTTTGAAGAGAAACCCAATAGCTCTCTGAACGAATTTTCAATCGTGAAATCAACTTTATAATTATTTTTCAGTTTAATAGTTGATTTTGAAGTGTGTGTTTGAATATCTATTACAATATTTTTTGGTTCATCACCTTTTTCTTTCATAAGGCGAGAGACTTCTGAAGATATTTGAGAAATCTCGTAAGCACCGGGTAAAACGGTTATAGTTTTGTAGGCAGTGCCTGGATTATAACTAAACTTGTTGTTTTTCTCTGTGATATTAAAAAGGGTATTGTAAGTTTCCATTGACAACAAAGATGCCTCATATGAGGTAAGGGGGTCAAGTTGTAGTGGGTAAGGGAATGAAGCTGTGTAATCGCTCGTTGTGAAATTAAAACTAAGAATTGTGCTTCTCATCTTATTTAATATCTAATAAAATATCTTTGTATTGACATTTATTAATTATTTTCATGTTCATCAACTGATCTAAAATGGCTGAGGATTCATTAAAACAATTGTTGTTTCCAGCCTTCTTACTACCTAACAACAATAATAGCCTATTAACTAATTGTGATGGGTCATTTGGAAGAAAACTAACACCCGAACCAAGCTTACTTAAAGCATCAATAATATGTTTCTCCTTCTCGTTCTTCTTACTTTTACCAGCAACAGAAACTCCATAATCAAGTGCATTTAGCAACTCAATATATACCCTATCTTCCTCTCTTTCCATATCAAGTGGTTCCTCAAAATATTTTGAACCGCTGAATCCGGGGTTTGTTAGAAGAAACATTAATCTTGGAGTTAATTTAACATTTGGTTGAGTAGAACTCAAGAACATCAATTCATCATTAAATATCAATACCTTTTCTTCCACAAGATGAAACACTGCTGGTTCTTCTGTTGGAATGAGACCTGCTCTGGTTTTTGAACCCGCCGAATATTCATTGTTTTGAAGAGCTTCCACAACATAATTAGGGGGTTGATTTACCTGCTCAAGTTTCCAAAATAATCCCTCGTCATCATATTCTAATTCACCAAGTTCTTGTTTTGTTATCTGACTAAAATCTTTGAGCATTTGAAGTTTTTTCGGAGTAAATTCTACCGTGGGAACTGTAGGGTGTTGAGTTTTCAAAAGTGGTTTAAAGAATTTCTCTTGTTTTCTTTCAAAGGCTTCTTCACCAGTTAGTTTCTGTTTCCGTTTCTTCTTTATCTCTTCCTGTTGTTTAACAACTTTTGAAACTAATTGTTGATGTTCCTTAAACTTTCTTTCTCTTTCTTCGGTATTCATTTAGTATTGAAAAATATCATTTAGTATCTCATCTTGTTTCACAACAATATATTTATATTTTCCAATCGTGTGTTTCATATAATTTTCAAATTCTTTTTTACTACATAACGTAGAGCAATTATCTCTCCAAAAATTATTTACATCTATTGAATTTAACTTAAATAAAATAAAAGTATTGGCATTGTTTCTTATTGAGCGTCGAGGGAGTTGAAAATATGATTGACTAAGATATATACAATTACAAGAAGAATGTCTCCCTCTTGTATAGTAGCTATCCATTACTGTTTGGTTTCTCTCATTAACACAATCATCAAAGATGACAAGGTTCTTTTTTGATTTATCTAAATCTTGAGGTGAAGGTATATCATCCGTATTATCACTGAGAATACAAGTTATGGGTTTCGATTTTGATTTCTGTGTATCACAAAATAATTGTATTATATCTTCAATATTATAATCATTTAGTTTGTTTTGAAGTTTAAATAAACCGATAATGTCTTCCTTTTTAAGACCCACATTAAAACCCTGTGAGAGTAGCTGATACTCGGGTTGAAAACTTGACTTTGTAAAAATTATTAAATTATCATAATCTAAAAAATTAGGACCAAGGAGCATCTTTAAAAGTAAACAGGTTTTTCCACATCCGCTTGAACCAACTATTAGACATCTCAATGAATTTGGAATGTTTTTATGGTTATTAAATTTTATCTTATTTTCCCAAACGGGTAAAAAATCATTCATTTATATATTTGGAAAACAAGTCATCTAACTTTTTTTGAGCTATTTTAGAAACTCTATATTTTATCCTGAGTTCGGGTTTAATTTCAAAATAATTCATTATTTTATTTATATAGTATCTTGTATTAACATTTCCATTAAAATTATTTTGAATAATAAATATCATTAAACCCTTATACATTTCCTCAATACAAATAGTCTCTTCCCTTGTAAGAAATGGTGTATTATCACCATAATACTTAACATTCATCTCTCTTATTAATCTTGTAAAGTAATTCATTTTTGGTTCTAATTTAAAAGAGTTATATGTTTTTTTATATTTCTTATTATCATTAATTAAAATTAAATCACAGAAAATACATTGTTTATATGAATCCTCATCATTAAGCCCCACTCTATCACAAGCCGGACAATTCTCTAATTTATCATATGGAGAGTCTGGAAATTCTAAATATCCTTCAGAACTTATCATATTTATATAGTAAATTTTTACTTAAACTAAACACAAGTTTATTCATTAATAAATACAATGTTTCACAACACAAAAGACCAATTTCAATCTATTACCGAAGGTTCTATTGATTGTGTCAAAGATGTAAAGTTGAACAAAGATAAATATGGTAATTTTTGGGTTTATCCCGAATTAAATGATAATATTAGTCCATCAATTATGTTTAAAGGCCGCGGATTTTCTATTCCAGCTAAAAAATCGATAAAAGTCCATTTGGATCATGTCTCCCCCCTTCTAATGGCTATTTATGAAAAGATTGGTGAAAAATTGGACGCCACTTCTTTGGAACTTAATGATAAGACCATCAACTCAAGTAAAGGAGATGTATGTATATTTTTTAATAAAACAGATATTGATGTTAATAATAAAATCATAACCGGAGAGATGACATTTAGGTCAATGATAATTAAAGATTATTTGAAGATAACTTTTAATGTTAAAAATATTATTATCCAAAAGGATATTGAAAGAAAAATTATTGGGCTCGATGGAAATGTAATTTAGTTTAAGTAAAGTTTTCATATATAAATGGTGCGAACAATCCAAGACACAATTGAATCTCTTAGCGGAGTTCTTTGTAATCATGGAAAAACTGACTCCCTACTTGATTACCGCATTGAAGATGAATCAATAGATTCGTTTAGTTGGAATAATGGTAGAATTAAATTTAGGATGAGGAATAATAAATTAATCAGTGTTGATTCAATAATTATTGATCAGCTTAAAAAGGCTTATGATTTGCTTGAAGATGAAGAAAAAGAATATAGTGAAACAACATTCTATGAAAAATTTGCTCCCGAGTTTTATAGAGGAGATATTGAGAATGCTGTTGATTTTGAAAAAATACTCCCATATGTTAACTTGAATACTATGGAAATTTGTTGTGATTTTGAGGGTGAAATGAAAATAGATTATCTTTGCAAAAGACATAATGGAAGAAGAGTTATCTTTAGGTTTAAATTATTAAGTGTTTTTAAAAAATATGACTCTGAAGAAGAATGTTCATCAATAGTTTAAGATTCATCTGACTCAGAGGATTCATCTAACTCAGAGGATTCATCTGACTCTGAAGATTCTGATCATAATCGAGATGGAATGCCACCAAGATATAATAAGCTTGATAATGATCTTTTTAAATTAACAATGGAAATATTAAATCCAGATCAATTAGCAGTTCTTAATGAAAAAATAAATAAACTAATTTTGGATACAATAAACTCTTTGTTGCCCTATAAATATGAGTCAATACAGCAGTGAAGATTTTACTATTTCATTGAACTTGGATGATGGTGATGATAGTATTTCATTGAACACAGATGATAGTTATGATACTAATAGTTTGTGCTCAAATGATAGTTATGAGAGTAAGTTTATTGATGACTCTGAGTATGATTCTGATAGCTTATACTCAAATGATGAATATGAGTCAAGCTTTATTGATGATGACACAACGAGTGATTTCTCGAGCTTCCTTGAATCTCAAAGTTCTGAGTCAGATTAAAAGTTGGCTTGGTGCCAAATGTGCGTGGCTTTAAGGAAAGATTCATAGTTAAATGAGTGTCAAAATCTCACAAGATTGTTCACCTATAAATATGGTTTATTGTGATACTTGCGAGAAGGAAGTAAAATATTATAAACAACATATTCTCACCGCAAAACATACATACAACATTCTAAATCAATTATCACCATTTCCTAAGAACAAAAAAAATTCTATTCACTGTAATAGAGATATCCTAAAGAAGGGGTTCAAAGCCCATCTTAAAACAAACAAACACTTGTCAAATTTAATCACTATTAAAAATACTGATGGAGCATTCAAAGGACATATCAGGATTCGAATCTTTAAATTCAAATCTCCTACACCAGAGTCTATAGTTGAAGCTGTAGAAATAGTTAAACCTGCTGTTCAAACGTTGATTGAAAAAACACTAAAAGAAATGAAACCACTTAAATTTTATATGGGAATAAAATTTGAAATGACAAGGGATACAGGAGAAATATTTAAACCATACATGAGAACAGAGCCACACTTTATTTCTTCATATCAAGATTTTAAAACATCAGGAGTCTATGGTGAACTTATTAAACAAGAGGAAAGTGTGGGTAATTCACTCGTAGGAAGTGGATTCACTATAGGAGAAATTATTTACATAGACATTCATATTCTTAAATCAGATCCTCTAAAAGCTTCTTCTTACATTGATTTACCCAGTGTTATCAAAAATAGAAAAGCAGTTATCAATATCAAAAATAAAGACAATAAATGTTTTCTCTGGTCTATTTTAGCACACTTACATCCTCCACATTTTCATGATGAAAGAGTATCTCATTATAAAAAATATGAGAATACATTAAATACGAAAGATCTAAAGTTTCCGATGACTTTAAATGATATTCCTAAATTTGAAAAGATGAATAATTTATCAGTTCATGTTTATGGTCTAACAGAAACAAACAACATTCAGGTTTTAAAGCTTTCTGACAATTGTAAACAAACTCATATTAATCTTCTATATTTTAATTCAGACGAAAATTCACATTATACATACATCAAAGATATTGCTAAATTAATAAAACCACAAGTCTGTAAGAGAACAAATAAAATATATATTTGTTTGCGTTGTCTTAACTTCTTCCATACACAAGAAAGATTAGATAAACATTCAAATTATTGTGGCGAACATAAATCAACGGTAATCAACATGCCTAAAAAAGGCTCAAAGATCACATTCAAAGATGCAAAGAAAAAGATCAAACATCCATTTGTTATATATGCTGATTTTGAAAGTATTTTAGAAAAAATTGATACTGCTTCTCCAGATCCAAAATAATCATACACAAATAAATATCAAAAACATACTCCTTGCGGTTTTTGTTATTATATCAAATCATCCGTTGGTGATAAATATAACAAGTTAGAGATGTATAGAGGCTCAAATACCCCAGAGGAGTTTGTGAAACGACTAGAAAAAGACTGTGTTCGATTAACCAAGATAATGAGAGAAACCAATAAACCAATGTCCTTGACGAGTAAAGAAAAAAGAGAATTTAGACAACCAAAGGCTGCCTGTCATATTTGTGAGGAAAAAATTGGTGAAGGCCTAAAGGTTAGAGATCATTGTCATCTCACTGGTAAATATAGAGGTCCGGCTCATCAAAGTTGTAATATTAATTATCAACTCCCCTCTTTCATTCCTGTCTTTCTTCATAACAACGCTCATTATGATACACATCTATTTATCAAGGAACTCTCAAAGACTTCTGGAAGTATCTCAGCAATTCCAAACACGGATCAGAAATACATTTCATTCACAAAAACAATTCACACATCTCATATTACTCATATCAGATTTCTTGATACATTTAAATTCATGGCAAGTCCATTGGTTAACTTGGTTCAAAATCTAAAAGAGTTTCCATGTCTTTCAGAGTATTTTTTAGATAAAGATTTTCTAACACAAAAGGGAATTTACCCCTATGACTATATGGACTCATTTGAGAGATTCAATGAAACACAACTTCCTTCAAAAGAAAATTTCTATAACAAATTAAACAACAGTAATATATCTGATAAAGATTATGTACACGCACAAAATGTTTGGGAAAAATATAACATCAAGAATCTTGGCGAGTATCACGATTTGTATCTCAAAACTGATGTGCTTTTATTGGCCGATGTATTTGAAGCCTTTAGATCTGTTTGTCGCACTGGATATGGATTGGATCCTGCTCACTACTACACAGCACCTGGATTGGCCTGGAGTGCGATGTTGAAAATGACAAAACAAGATTTGGATTTGATAACCGATGTTGATATGCTTTTGATGATTGAAAAGGCAAAGAGAGGAGGAATTTCACAAGTCTGTTCAAAGAGATACGCAAAAGCAAATAACAAATATCTTCCAAATTATGATTCAACGAAAGAGAGTTCTTACTTGATGTACTATGACGCAAACAACCTGTATGGCTGGGCAATGTCTCAGGCTCTTCCTTATGGAAAACTTAGATGGGTAAAGGAAAAAGACTACAAAAACGTTTTACAAGATGTATGTATCTCTACACAAAAAGAATTGGATGATTCAAAGGTTGGTTATTATTTTGAAATTGATTTAAAATATCCAGAGGAACTCCATAACCTACACAAAGATCTCCCATTTGCTTGTGAGAAAGAAAGTCCAAAGAAGGAGTGGTTAAGTGATTATCAGCGATCATTTAATATAGGTGAATCAACAGAAAAATTACTTACTACATTATATAACAAGAAAAATTATGTTCTACACCAAAGAAATTTGCGACAATATTTATCAAAAGGTCTAAGAGTAGAGAAGATCCATAGGGTTCTAAAGTTCAATCAAAGTCATTGGTTAAGGGGGTACATTGATTTCAATACACAAAGAAGAACAGAGTCAAAAACCGATTTTGAGAAAGACTTTTATAAATTGATGAATAATGCGGTCTTTGGTAAGACCATGGAGAATGTGAGGAAAAGACAAAATATCAGACTATCAACATCTTGGGAACAAGCATCAAAATTAATTAATAGACCGAGTTTTACTAGAGCTGAGGTCTTTACTGAGAACTTTTGTGCGATCCATTTGGTTAAAGAGAGTATTGAAATGAACAAACCTATTTATATTGGAACAACAATTCTTGATTTATCAAAGTCATTAATGTATGATTACTTTTATAATAACTTGAGGAAGAAATATCAAAATGATGTTAATCTACTTTATATGGATACAGATAGTTTTATTTTGCAAATTAATACTGATGATGTTTATTCAGACATGAAAAAGGACATTAATATCTATGACACTAGTAATTACAGCCTAGAGAGTGAGTTGTTCTCCTCCAAAAATAAAAAGGTGATTGGAAAGTTTAAGGATGAATTAGGAGGAAATGTCATGAGTGAATTTGTGGGATTGAGGTCTAAGGCTTATGCTTATAAATATATTGTGAATAACGTCGAAAAAACTGATAAGAAGTTAAAAGGCATAAAGAAAAATGTCATAAAAGAAACAATAAACTTTAAGGATTATTATAACTGTTTAACAACAAAGAAAGAAGAGTTTAGAAAGATTAATGGAATAAGAAGTTATAAACATCAATTATATTCAGAAGAGATAAATAAGAAAGCATTGGGGGCTTTTGATGATAAGAGGTTTATTTTAGAAAATGGAATTGATAGTCTCCCTTATGGATATATAAGTATATAAATGATAGAACCAAGTACCATGTAATCAACCTTGGTATATACTTTAATTTAAAAATGGTATGTAGCACTGGAGGCGCTCAGACAAGAACATTGAGGGAGGTTAAAATATTTCTCACGCATAAACAAATATTTGTAGGGTTATATTCACCAGAGTAAAAGGTTCATAAGGTCAGAAGGATCCCACAACTTTCCAGTTGGGACTTGTGTGTATGTGTGAACCCCTAACCTTCACCCAATCCCATCCCTAGCTCAATTAAAATATATTCATTATGTATTAGCCCAAGTAGATTAATTGACTCATGGTCCAAAAGGATCACAGGTTCACACTAGAGATCTGTGAACCCCTATCCCTCACACATACACAAAAGTTTAACCCCAACTAAAGTTGAGGTTAAACTTTTGTGTATGTGTGAGTCATAATAATATACAGCCCCCAACCCAATCCCATCCCTAGCTCAATTAAAATATATTCATTATGTATTGGCCCAAGTAGATCAATTGGCTCATGGTTCAAAAGGCCCATAAGGTCAGAAGGATCACACAACTTTCCAGTTGGGACTTGTGTGTGAGTGGGTCATAATAATATACAACCCCCAACTTTCACATTAGAGATCTGAGACAACCCCAAACCTTCACATTCGTGAAGGTTAGGGGTTGTCTCAGATCTCTAATGTGAAGGTTAGGGGTTGTTCCAAGTAGATCAATTGGCTCATGGTTCATAAGGTCAAAGGGCCCATAGTCTTTTGGATTAATAGGGGTGTTTTCCCAAATAGGGGTAAACGACATTAGATAGGGATTTCCCATGTTAAACGGGCTGTCCCAGAAGCAACATTATTACCCTACTTGTGTTAGTGTTGAAAAACCACTTTTCGCACTTGTGTTGGTGCAGGAAACCACTTTTGCACTTGTGATAGTGTTGAAAAACCACTTTTCACACTTGTGTTAGTGTTGAAAAACCACTTTTCGCACTTGTGTTGGTGCAGGAAACCACTTTTGCACTTGTATTAGTGTGGAAAAAACACTTTTTGCACTTGTGATAGTGTTGAAAAACCACTTTTCGCACTTGTGTTAGTGTGGACAAACCACTTTTCGCACTTGTGTTAGTGCAGGAAACCACTTTTGCACATGTATTAGTGTGGAAAAACCACTTTTTGCACTTGTGTTATTGTTGAAAAACCACTTTTCGCACTTGTGTTGGTGCAGGAAACCACTTTTGCACTTGTATTAGTGTGGAAAACTACTTTGCGCACTTGTGTTAGTGTTGGAAAACCACTTTTCGCACTTGTGTTAGTGTTGAAAAACCACTTTTCGCACTTGTGTTGGTGCAGGAAACCACTTTTGCACTTGTATTAGTGTGGAAAAAACACTTTTTGCACTTGTGATAGTGTTGAAAAACCACTTTTAACACTTGTGTTAGTGTTGAAAAACCACTTTTCGCACTTGTGTTAGTGTTGAAAAACCACTTTTCGCACTTGTGTTGGTGCAAGAAACCACTTTTGCACTTGTATAAGTGTGGTAAAACCACTTTTCGCACTTGTGTTAGTGTTGAAAAACCACTTTTCGCATTTGTGTTAGTGTTGAAAAACCACTTTTCGCACTTGTGTTAGTGTTGAAAAACCACTGTTTGCACTTGTGTTGGTGCAGGAAACCACTTTTGCACTTGTATTAGTGTGGAAAAACCACTTTTTGCACTTGTGTTAGTGTTGAAAAACCACTTTTCACACTTGTGTCAGTGTTGAAAAACCACTTTTTGCACTTGTGTTGGTGCAGGAAACCACTTTTGCACTTGTATTAGTGTGGAAAAAACACTTTTTGCACTTGTGATAGTGTTGAAAAACCACTTTTCGCACTTATGTTAGTGTTGAAAAACCACTTTTCGCACTTGTGTTGGTGCAGGAAACCACTTTTGCACTTGTGATAGTGTTGTAAAAACCACTTTTCGCACTTGTGTTAGTGTTGAAAAACCACTTTTCGCACTTGTGTTGGTGCAGGAAACCACTTTTGTACTTGTGATAGTGTTGAAAAACCAATTTTCGCACTTGTGTTGGTGTTGAAAAACCACTTTTCGCACTTATGTTGGTGCAGGAAACCTCTTTTGCACTTGTATTAGTGTGGAAAAAACACTTTTTGCACTTGTGATAGTGTTGAAAAACCACTTTTCACACTTGTGTTTGTGTTGAAAAACCACTTTTCGCACTTGTGTTGGTGCAGGAACCCACTTTTGCACTTGTATTAGTGTGGAAAAACCACTTTTCGCACTTGTGTTAGTGTTGAAAAACCACTTTTCGCACTTGTGTTAGTGTTGAAAAACCACTTTTCGCACTTGTGTTGGTGCAGGAAACCACTTTTGCACTTGTATTAGTGTGGAAAAAACACTTTTTGCACTTGTGTTAGTGTTGAAAAACCACTTTTCGCACTTGTGTTGGTGCAGGAAACCACTTTTGCACTTGTGATAGTGTTGAAAAACCACTTTTCACACTTGTGTTAGTGTTGAAAAACCACTTTTCACACTTGTGTTGGTGCAGGAAACCACTTTTGCACTTGTATTAGTGTGGAAAAAACACTTTTTGCACTTGTGTTAGTGTTGAAAAACCACTTTTCGCACTTGTGTTAGTGTTGAAAAACCACTTTTCGCACTTGTGTTGGTGCAGGAAACCACTTTTGCACTTGTATTAGTGTGGAAAAACCACTTTTCGCACTTGTGTTAGTGTTGAAAAACTACTTTTCGCACTTGTGTTAGTGTTGAAAAACCACTTTTCGCACTTGTGTTGGTGCAGGAAACCACTTTTGCACTTGTATTAGTGTGGAAAAACCACTTTTCGCACTTGTGTTAGTGTTGAAAAACCACTTTTCGCACTTGTGTTAGTGTTGAAAAACCACTTTTCGCACTTGTGTTGGTGCAGGAAACCACTTTTGCACTTGTATTAGTGTGGAAAAAACACTTTTTGCACTTGTGATAGTGTTGAAAAACCACTTTTCGCACTTGTGTTGGTGCAGGAAACCACTTTTGCACTTGTATTAGTGTGGAAAAAACACTTTTTGCACTTGTGATAGTGTTGAAAAACCACTTTTCACACTTGTGTTAGTGTTGAAAAACCACTTTTCGCACTTGTGTTGGTGCAGGAAACAACTTTTTCACTTGTATTAGTGTGGAAAAAACACTTTTCGCACTTGTGTTAGTGTTGAAAAACCACTTTTCGCACTTGTGTTAGTGTTGAAAAACCACTTTTCGCACCTGTGTTGGTGCAGGAAACCACTTTTGCACTTGTATTAGTGTGGAAAAAACACTTTTTGCACTTGTGATAGTGTTGAAAAACCACTTTTCGCACGTGTTGGTGCAGGAAACCACTTTTGCACTTGTATTAGTGCGGAAAAAACACTTTTTGCACTTGTGATAGTGTTGAAAAACCACTTTACGCACTTGTGTTAGTGTGGAAAAAACCACTTTTCGCACATGTGTTAGTGCAGGAAGCCACTTTTGCACTTGTATTAGCGTGGAAAAACCACTTTTCGCACTTGTGTTAGTGTTGAAAAACCACTTTTCGCACTTATGTTAGTGTTGAAAAACCACTTTTCGCACTTGTGTTAGTGTTGAAAAAACACTTTTCACACTTGTGTTAGTGTTGAAAAACCACTTTTCGCACTTGTGTTGGTGCAGGAAACCACATTTGCACTTGTATTAGTGTGGAAAAAACACTTTTCGCACTTGTGTTAGTGTTGAAAAACCACTTTTCGCACTTGTGTTAGTGTTGAAAAACCACTTTTCGCACCTGTGTTGGTGCAGGAAACCACTTTTGCACTTGTATTAGTGTGGAAAAAACACTTTTGCACTTGTGATAGTGTTGAAAAACCACTTTTCACACTTGTGTTAGTGTTGAAAAACCACTTTTCGCACTTGTGTTAGTGTTGAAAAACCACTTTTCGCACTTGTGTTGGTGCAGGAAACCACTTTTGCACTTGTATTAGTGTGGAAAAACCACTTTACGCACTTGTGATAGTGTTGAAAAACCACTTTTCGCACTTGTGTTAGTGTTGAAAAACCACTTTTCGCACTTGTGTTGGTGCAGGAAACCACTTTTGCACTTGTATTAGTGTGGAAAAACCACTTTTCGCACTTATGTTAGTGTTGAAAAACCACTTTTCGCACTTGTGTTAGTGTTGAAAAACCACTTTTCGCACTTGTGTTAGTGTTGAAAAACAACTTTTCGCACTTGTGTTGGTGCAGGAAACCACTTTTGCACTTGTATTAGTGTGTAAAAAACACTTTTTGCACTTGTGATAGTGTTGAAAAACCACTTTTCACACTTGTGTTAGTGTTGAAAAACCACTTTTCGCACTTGTGTTAGTGTTGAAAAACCACTTTTCGCACTTGTGTTGGTGCAGGAAACCACTTTTGCACTTGTATTAGTGTGGAAAAACCACTTTTTGCACTTGTGATAGTGTTGAAAAACCACTTTTCACACTTGTGTTAGTGTTGAAAAACCACTTTTCGCACTTGTGTTAGTGTTGAAAAACCACTTTTCGCACTTGTGTTGGTGCAGGAAACCACTTTTGCACTTGTATTAGTGTGGAAAAACCACTTTACGCACTTGTGATAGTGTTGAAAAACCACTTTTCGCACTTGTGTTAGTGTTGAAAAACCACTTTTCGCACTTGTGTTGGTGCAGGAAACCACTTTTGCACTTGTATTAGTGTGGAAAAACCACTTTTCGCACTTATGTTAGTGTTGAAAAACCACTTTTCGCACTTGTGTTAGTGTTGAAAAACCACTTTTCGCAATTGTGTTAGTGTTGAAAAACAACTTTTCGCACTTGTGTTGGTGCAGGAAACCACTTTTGCACTTGTATTAGTGTGTAAAAAACACTTTTTGCACTTGTGATAGTGTTGAAAAACCACTTTTCACACTTGTGTTAGTGTTGAAAAACCACTTTTCGCACTTGTGTTAGTGTTGAAAAACCACTTTTCGCACTTGTGTTGGTGCAGGAAACCACTTTTGCACTTGTATTAGTGTGGAAAAACCACTTTTCGCCCTTGTGATAGTGTTGAAAAACCACTTTTCGCACTTGTGTTAGTGTTGAAAAACCACTTTTCGCACTTGTGTTGGTGCAGGAAACCACTTTTGCACTTGTATTAGTGTGGAAAAACCACTTTTCGCACTTATGTTAGTGTTGAAAAACCACTTTTCGCACTTGTGTTAGTGTTGAAAAACCACTTTTCGCACTTGTGTTGGTGCAGGAAACCACTTTTGCACTTGTATTAGTGTGGAAAAAACACTTTTTGCACTTGTGATAGTGTTGAAAAACCACTTTTTGCACTTGTGATAGTGTTGAAAAACCACTTTTCGCACTTGTGTTAGTGTTGAAAAACCACTTTTCGCACTTATGTTGGTGCAGGAAACCACTTTTGCACTTGTATTAGTGTGGAAAAAACACTTTTTGCACTTGTGATAGTGTTGAAAAACCACTTTTTGCACTTGTGATAGTGTTGAAAAACCACTTTCGCACTTGTGTTAGTGTTGAAAAACCACTTTTCGCACTTATGTTGGTGCAGGAAACCACTTTTGCATTTGTATTAGTGTGGAAAAACCACTTTTTGCACTTGTGATAGTGTTGAAAAACAAATTTTTGCACTTATGTTAGTGTTGAAAAACCACTTTTCGCACTTGTGTTAGTGTTGAAAAAACACTTTTCGCACTTGTGTTAGTGTTGAAAAAACACTTTTCGCACTTGTGTTAGTGTTGAAAAACCACTTTTCGCACTTGTGTTGGTGCAGGAAACCACATTTGCACTTGTATTAGTGTGGAAAAAACACTTTTCGCACTTGTGTTAGTGTTGAAAAACCACTTTTCGCACTTGTGTTAGTGTTGAAAAACCACTTTTCGCACCTGTGTTTGTGCAGGAAACCACTTTTGCACTTGTATTAGTGTGGAAAAAACACTTTTTGCACTTGTGATAGTGTTGAAAAACCACTTTTCGCACTTGTGTTAGTGTTGAAAAACCACTTTTCGCACTTGTGTTGGTGCAGGAAACCACTTTTGCACTTGTATTAGTGTGGAAAACTACTTTTCGCACTTGTGTTAGTGTTGAAAAACCACTTTTCGCACTTGTGTTAGTGTTGAAAAACCACTTTTCGCACTTGTGTTAGTGTTGAAAAACCACTTTTCGCACTTGTGTTAGTGTTGAAAAACCACTTTTCGCACTTGTGTTGGTGCAGGAAACCACTTTTGCACTTGTATTAGTGTGGAAAAACCACTTTTTGCACTTGTGTTAGTGTTGAAAAACCACTTTTCACACTTGTGTCAGTGTTGAAAAACCACTTTTTGCACTTGTGTTGGTGCAGGAAACCACTTTTGCACTTGTATTAGTGTGGAAAAAACACTTTTCGCACTTGTGTTAGTGTTGAAAAACCACTTTTCGCACTTGTGTTAGTGTTGAAAAACCACTTTTCGCACCTGTGTTGGTGCAGGAAACCACTTTTGCACTTGTATTAGTGTGGAAAAAACACTTTTGCACTTGTGATAGTGTTGAAAAACCACTTTTCGCACTTGTGTTAGTGTTGAAAAACCACTTTTCGCACTTGTGTTGGTGCAGGAAACCACTTTTGCACTTGTATTAGTGTGGAAAAACCACTTTTCGCACTTGTGTTGGTGTTGAAAAACCACTTTTCGCACTTGTGTTGGTGCAGGAAACCACTTTTGCACTTGTATTAGTGTGTAAAAAACACTTTTTGCACTTGTGATAGTGTTGAAAAACCACTTTTCACACTTGTGTTAGTGTTGAAAAACCACTTTTCGCACTTGTGTTAGTGTTGAAAAACCACTTTTCGCACTTGTGTTGGTGCAGGAAACCACTTTTGCACTTGTATTAGTGTGGAAAAACCACTTTACGCACTTGTGATAGTGTTGAAAAACCACTTTTCGCACTTGTGTTAGTGTTGAAAAACCACTTTTCGCACTTGTGTTGGTGCAGGAAACCACTTTTGCACTTGTATTAGTGTGGAAAAACCACTTTTCGCACTTATGTTAGTGTTGAAAAACCACTTTTCGCACTTGTGTTAGTGTTGAAAAACCACTTTTCGCACTTGTGTTAGTGTTGAAAAACAACTTTTCGCACTTGTGTTGGTGCAGGAAACCACTTTTGCACTTGTATTAGTGTGTAAAAAACACTTTTTGCACTTGTGATAGTGTTGAAAAACCACTTTTCACACTTGTGTTAGTGTTGAAAAACCACTTTTCGCACTTGTGTTAGTGTTGAAAAACCACTTTTCGCACTTGTGTTGGTGCAGGAAACCACTTTTGCACTTGTATTAGTGTGGAAAAACCACTTTTTGCACTTGTGATAGTGTTGAAAAACCACTTTTCACACTTGTGTTAGTGTTGAAAAACCACTTTTCGCACTTGTGTTAGTGTTGAAAAACCACTTTTCGCACTTGTGTTGGTGCAGGAAACCACTTTTGCACTTGTATTAGTGTGGAAAAACCACTTTACGCACTTGTGATAGTGTTGAAAAACCACTTTTCGCACTTGTGTTAGTGTTGAAAAACCACTTTTCGCACTTGTGTTGGTGCAGGAAACCACTTTTGCACTTGTATTAGTGTGGAAAAACCACTTTTCGCACTTATGTTAGTGTTGAAAAACCACTTTTCGCACTTGTGTTAGTGTTGAAAAACCACTTTTCGCAATTGTGTTAGTGTTGAAAAACAACTTTTCGCACTTGTGTTGGTGCAGGAAACCACTTTTGCACTTGTATTAGTGTGTAAAAAACACTTTTTGCACTTGTGATAGTGTTGAAAAACCACTTTTCACACTTGTGTTAGTGTTGAAAAACCACTTTTCGCACTTGTGTTAGTGTTGAAAAACCACTTTTCGCACTTGTGTTGGTGCAGGAAACCACTTTTGCACTTGTATTAGTGTGGAAAAACCACTTTTCGCCCTTGTGATAGTGTTGAAAAACCACTTTTCGCACTTGTGTTAGTGTTGAAAAACCACTTTTCGCACTTGTGTTGGTGCAGGAAACCACTTTTGCACTTGTATTAGTGTGGAAAAACCACTTTTCGCACTTATGTTAGTGTTGAAAAACCACTTTTCGCACTTGTGTTAGTGTTGAAAAACCACTTTTCGCACTTGTGTTGGTGCAGGAAACCACTTTTGCACTTGTATTAGTGTGGAAAAAACACTTTTTGCACTTGTGATAGTGTTGAAAAACCACTTTTTGCACTTGTGATAGTGTTGAAAAACCACTTTTCGCACTTGTGTTAGTGTTGAAAAACCACTTTTCGCACTTATGTTGGTGCAGGAAACCACTTTTGCACTTGTATTAGTGTGGAAAAAACACTTTTTGCACTTGTGATAGTGTTGAAAAACCACTTTTTGCACTTGTGATAGTGTTGAAAAACCACTTTCGCACTTGTGTTAGTGTTGAAAAACCACTTTTCGCACTTATGTTGGTGCAGGAAACCACTTTTGCATTTGTATTAGTGTGGAAAAACCACTTTTTGCACTTGTGATAGTGTTGAAAAACAAATTTTTGCACTTATGTTAGTGTTGAAAAACCACTTTTCGCACTTGTGTTAGTGTTGAAAAAACACTTTTCGCACTTGTGTTAGTGTTGAAAAAACACTTTTCGCACTTGTGTTAGTGTTGAAAAACCACTTTTCGCACTTGTGTTGGTGCAGGAAACCACATTTGCACTTGTATTAGTGTGGAAAAAACACTTTTCGCACTTGTGTTAGTGTTGAAAAACCACTTTTCGCACTTGTGTTAGTGTTGAAAAACCACTTTTCGCACCTGTGTTTGTGCAGGAAACCACTTTTGCACTTGTATTAGTGTGGAAAAAACACTTTTTGCACTTGTGATAGTGTTGAAAAACCACTTTTCGCACTTGTGTTAGTGTTGAAAAACCACTTTTCGCACTTGTGTTGGTGCAGGAAACCACTTTTGCACTTGTATTAGTGTGGAAAACTACTTTTCGCACTTGTGTTAGTGTTGAAAAACCACTTTTCGCACTTGTGTTAGTGTTGAAAAACCACTTTTCGCACTTGTGTTAGTGTTGAAAAACCACTTTTCGCACTTGTGTTAGTGTTGAAAAACCACTTTTCGCACTTGTGTTGGTGCAGGAAACCACTTTTGCACTTGTATTAGTGTGGAAAAACCACTTTTTGCACTTGTGTTAGTGTTGAAAAACCACTTTTCACACTTGTGTCAGTGTTGAAAAACCACTTTTTGCACTTGTGTTGGTGCAGGAAACCACTTTTGCACTTGTATTAGTGTGGAAAAAACACTTTTTGCACTTGTGATAGTGTTGAAAAACCACTTTTCGCACTTATGTTAGTGTTGAAAAACCACTTTTCGCACTTGTGTTGGTGCAGGAAACCACTTTTGCACTTGTGATAGTGTTGTAAAAACCACTTTTCGCACTTGTGTTAGTGTTGAAAAACCACTTTTCGCACTTGTGTTGGTGCAGGAAACCACTTTTGTACTTGTGATAGTGTTGAAAAACCAATTTTCGCACTTGTGTTAGTGTTGAAAAACCACTTTTCGCACTTATGTTGGTGCAGGAAACCTCTTTTGCACTTGTATTAGGGTGGAAAAAACACTTTTTGCACTTGTGATAGTGTTGAAAAACCACTTTTCACACTTGTGTTTGTGTTGAAAAACCACTTTTCGCACTTGTGTTGGTGCAGGAACCCACTTTTGCACTTGTATTAGTGTGGAAAAACCACTTTTCGCACTTGTGTTAGTGTTGAAAAACCACTTTTCGCACTTGTGTTAGTGTTGAAAAACCACTTTTCGCACTTGTGTTGGTGCAGGAAACCACTTTTGCACTTGTATTAGTGTGGAAAAAACACTTTTTGCACTTGTGTTAGTGTTGAAAAACCACTTTTCGCACTTGTGTTGGTGCAGGAAACCACTTTTGCACTTGTGATAGTGTTGAAAAACCACTTTTCACACTTGTGTTAGTGTTGAAAAACCACTTTTCGCACTTGTGTTGGTGCAGGAAACCACTTTTGCACTTGTATTAGTGTGGAAAAAACACTTTTTGCACTTGTGATAGTGTTGAAAAACCACTTTTCGCACTTGTGTTAGTGTGGACAAACCACTTTTCGCACTTGTGTTAGTGCAGGAAACCACTTTTGCACATGTATTAGTGTGGAAAAACCACTTTTTGCACTTGTGTTATTGTTGAAAAACCACTTTTCGCACTTGTGTTGGTGCAGGAAACCACTTTTGCACTTGTATTAGTGTGGAAAAACCACTTTTTGCACTTGTGTTATTGTTGAAAAACCACTTTTCGCACTTGTGTTGGTGCAGGAAACCACTTTTGCACTTGTATTAGTGTGGAAAACTACTTTTCGCACTTGTGTTAGTGTTGGAAAACCACTTTTCGCACTTGTGTTAGTGTTGAAAAACCACTTTTCGCACTTGTGTTGGTGCAGGAAACCACTTTTGCACTTGTATTAGTGTGGAAAAAACACTTTTTGCACTTGTGATAGTGTTGAAAAACCACTTTTAACACTTGTGTTAGTGTTGAAAAACCACTTTTCGCACTTGTGTTAGTGTTGAAAAACCACTTTTCGCACTTGTGTTGGTGCAAGAAACCACTTTTGCACTTGTATAAGTGTGGAAAAACCACTTTTCGCACTTGTGTTAGTGTTGAAAAACCACTTTTCGCATTTGTGTTAGTGTTGAAAAACCACTTTTCGCACTTGTGTTAGTGTTGAAAAACCACTGTTTGCACGTGTGTTGGTGCAGGAAACCACTTTTGCACTTGTATTAGTGTGGAAAAACCACTTTTTGCACTTGTGTTAGTGTTGAAAAACCACTTTTCACACTTGTGTCAGTGTTGAAAAACCACTTTTTGCACTTGTGTTGGTGCAGGAAACCACTTTTGCACTTGTATTAGTGTGGAAAAAACACTTTTTGCACTTGTGATAGTGTTGAAAAACCACTTTTCGCACTTATGTTAGTGTTGAAAAACCACTTTTCGCACTTGTGTTGGTGCAGGAAACCACTTTTGCACTTGTGATAGTGTTGTAAAAACCACTTTTCGCACTTGTGTTAGTGTTGAAAAACCACTTTTCGCACTTGTGTTGGTGCAGGAAACCACTTTTGTACTTGTGATAGTGTTGAAAAACCAATTTTCGCACTTGTGTTGGTGTTGAAAAACCACTTTTCGCACTTATGTTGGTGCAGGAAACCTCTTTTGCACTTGTATTAGTGTGGAAAAAACACTTTTTGCACTTGTGATAGTGTTGAAAAACCACTTTTCACACTTGTGTTTGTGTTGAAAAACCACTTTTCGCACTTGTGTTGGTGCAGGAACCCACTTTTGCACTTGTATTAGTGTGGAAAAACCACTTTTCGCACTTGTGTTAGTGTTGAAAAACCACTTTTCGCACTTGTGTTAGTGTTGAAAAACCACTTTTCGCACTTGTGTTGGTGCAGGAAACCACTTTTGCACTTGTATTAGTGTGGAAAAAACACTTTTTGCACTTGTGTTAGTGTTGAAAAACCACTTTTCGCACTTGTGTTGGTGCAGGAAACCACTTTTGCACTTGTGAAAGTGTTGAAAAACCACTTTTCACACTTGTGTTAGTGTTGAAAAACCACTTTTCGCACTTGTGTTGGTGCAGGAAACCACTTTTGCACTTGTATTAGTGTGGAAAAAACACTTTTTGCACTTGTGATAGTGTTGAAAAACCACTTTTCGCACTTGTGTTAGTGTGGAAAAACCACTTTTCGCACTTGTGTTAGTGCAGGAAACCACTTTTGCACATGTATTAGTGTGGAAAAACCATTTTTCGCACTTGTGTTATTGTTGAAAAACCACTTTTCGCACTTGTGTTAGTGTTGAAAAACCACTTTTCGCACTTGTGTTGGTGCAGGAAACCACTTTTGCACTTGTATTAGTGTGGAAAAACCTCTTTTCGCACTTGTGTTAGTGTTGAAAAACCACTTTTCGCACTTGTGTTAGTGTTGAAAAACCACTTTTCGCACTTGTGTTGGTGCAGGAAACCACTTTTGCACTTGTATTAGTGTGGAAAAACCACTTTTCGCACTTGTGTTAGTGTTGTAAAACCACTTTTCGCACTTGTGTTAGTGTTGAAAAACCACTTTTCGCACTTGTGTTGGTGCAGGAAACCACTTTTGCACTTGTATTAGTGTGGAAAAAACACTTTTTGCACTTGTGATAGTGTTGAAAAACCACTTTTCGCATTTGTGTTGGTGCAGGAAACCACTTTTGTACTTGTATTAGTGTGGAAAAAACACTTTTTGCACTTGTGATAGTGTTGAAAAACCACTTTTCGCACTTGTGTTAGTGTTGAAAAACGACTTTTCGCACTTGTGTTGGTGCAGGAAACAACTTTTTCACTTGTATTAGTGTGGAAAAACCACTTTATGCACTTGTGATAGTGTTGAAAAACCACTTTTCGCACTTGTGTTGGTGCAGGAAACAACTTTTTCACTTGTATTAGTGTTGAAAAACCACTTTTCGCACTTGTGTTAGTGTTGAAAAACCACTTTTCGCACTTGTGTTGGTGCAGGAAACCACTTTTGCACTTGTATTAGTGTGGAAAAACCACTTTACGCACTTGTGATAGTGTTGAAAAACCACTTTTCGCACTTGTGTTAGTGTTGAAAAACCACTTTTCGCACTTGTGTTGGTGCAGGAAACCACTTTTGCACTTGTATTAGTGTGGAAAACCACTTTTCGCACTTATGTTGGTGTTGAAAAACCACTTTTCGCACTTGTGTTAGTGTTGAAAAACCACTTTTCGCAATTGTGTTAGTGTTGAAAAACAACTTTTCGCACTTGTGTTGGTGCAGGAAACCACTTTTGCACTTGTATTAGTGTGTAAAAAACACTTTTTGCACTTGTGATAGTGTTGAAAAACCACTTTTCACACTTGTGTTAGTGTTGAAAAACCACTTTTCGCACTTGTGTTAGTGTTGAAAAACCACTTTTCGCACTTGTGTTGGTGCAGGAAACCACTTTTGCACTTGTATTAGTGTGGAAAAACCACTTTTCGCCCTTGTGATAGTGTTGAAAAACCACTTTTCGCACTTGTGTTAGTGTTGAAAAACCACTTTTCGCACTTGTGTTGGTGCAGGAAACCACTTTTGCACTTGTATTAGTGTGGAAAAACCACTTTTCGCACTTATGTTAGTGTTGAAAAACCACTTTTCGCACTTGTGTTAGTGTTGAAAAACCACTTTTCGCACTTGTGTTGGTGCAGGAAACCACTTTTGCACTTGTATTAGTGTGGAAAAAACACTTTTTGCACTTGTGATAGTGTTGAAAAACCACTTTTTGCACTTGTGATAGTGTTGAAAAACCACTTTTCGCACTTGTGTTAGTGTTGAAAAACCACTTTTCGCACTTATGTTGGTGCAGGAAACCACTTTTGCACTTGTATTAGTGTGGAAAAAACACTTTTTGCACTTGTGATAGTGTTGAAAAACCACTTTTTGCACTTGTGATAGTGTTGAAAAACCACTTTCGCACTTGTGTTAGTGTTGAAAAACCACTTTTCGCACTTATGTTGGTGCAGGAAACCACTTTTGCATTTGTATTAGTGTGGAAAAACCACTTTTTGCACTTGTGATAGTGTTGAAAAACAAATTTTTGCACTTATGTTAGTGTTGAAAAACCACTTTTCGCACTTGTGTTAGTGTTGAAAAAACACTTTTCGCACTTGTGTTAGTGTTGAAAAAACACTTTTCGCACTTGTGTTAGTGTTGAAAAACCACTTTTCGCACTTGTGTTGGTGCAGGAAACCACATTTGCACTTGTATTAGTGTGGAAAAAACACTTTTCGCACTTGTGTTAGTGTTGAAAAACCACTTTTCGCACTTGTGTTAGTGTTGAAAAACCACTTTTCGCACCTGTGTTTGTGCAGGAAACCACTTTTGCACTTGTATTAGTGTGGAAAAAACACTTTTTGCACTTGTGATAGTGTTGAAAAACCACTTTTCGCACTTGTGTTAGTGTTGAAAAACCACTTTTCGCACTTGTGTTGGTGCAGGAAACCACTTTTGCACTTGTATTAGTGTGGAAAACTACTTTTCGCACTTGTGTTAGTGTTGAAAAACCACTTTTCGCACTTGTGTTAGTGTTGAAAAACCACTTTTCGCACTTGTGTTAGTGTTGAAAAACCACTTTTCGCACTTGTGTTAGTGTTGAAAAACCACTTTTCGCACTTGTGTTGGTGCAGGAAACCACTTTTGCACTTGTATTAGTGTGGAAAAACCACTTTTTGCACTTGTGTTAGTGTTGAAAAACCACTTTTCACACTTGTGTCAGTGTTGAAAAACCACTTTTTGCACTTGTGTTGGTGCAGGAAACCACTTTTGCACTTGTATTAGTGTGGAAAAAACACTTTTTGCACTTGTGATAGTGTTGAAAAACCACTTTTCGCACTTATGTTAGTGTTGAAAAACCACTTTTCGCACTTGTGTTGGTGCAGGAAACCACTTTTGCACTTGTGATAGTGTTGTAAAAACCACTTTTCGCACTTGTGTTAGTGTTGAAAAACCACTTTTCGCACTTGTGTTGGTGCAGGAAACCACTTTTGTACTTGTGATAGTGTTGAAAAACCAATTTTCGCACTTGTGTTAGTGTTGAAAAACCACTTTTCGCACTTATGTTGGTGCAGGAAACCTCTTTTGCACTTGTATTAGGGTGGAAAAAACACTTTTTGCACTTGTGATAGTGTTGAAAAACCACTTTTCACACTTGTGTTTGTGTTGAAAAACCACTTTTCGCACTTGTGTTGGTGCAGGAACCCACTTTTGCACTTGTATTAGTGTGGAAAAACCACTTTTCGCACTTGTGTTAGTGTTGAAAAACCACTTTTCGCACTTGTGTTAGTGTTGAAAAACCACTTTTCGCACTTGTGTTGGTGCAGGAAACCACTTTTGCACTTGTATTAGTGTGGAAAAAACACTTTTTGCACTTGTGTTAGTGTTGAAAAACCACTTTTCGCACTTGTGTTGGTGCAGGAAACCACTTTTGCACTTGTGATAGTGTTGAAAAACCACTTTTCACACTTGTGTTAGTGTTGAAAAACCACTTTTCGCACTTGTGTTGGTGCAGGAAACCACTTTTGCACTTGTATTAGTGTGGAAAAAACACTTTTTGCACTTGTGATAGTGTTGAAAAACCACTTTTCGCACTTGTGTTAGTGTGGACAAACCACTTTTCGCACTTGTGTTAGTGCAGGAAACCACTTTTGCACATGTATTAGTGTGGAAAAACCACTTTTTGCACTTGTGTTATTGTTGAAAAACCACTTTTCGCACTTGTGTTGGTGCAGGAAACCACTTTTGCACTTGTATTAGTGTGGAAAAACCACTTTTTGCACTTGTGTTATTGTTGAAAAACCACTTTTCGCACTTGTGTTGGTGCAGGAAACCACTTTTGCACTTGTATTAGTGTGGAAAACTACTTTTCGCACTTGTGTTAGTGTTGGAAAACCACTTTTCGCACTTGTGTTAGTGTTGAAAAACCACTTTTCGCACTTGTGTTGGTGCAGGAAACCACTTTTGCACTTGTATTAGTGTGGAAAAAACACTTTTTGCACTTGTGATAGTGTTGAAAAACCACTTTTAACACTTGTGTTAGTGTTGAAAAACCACTTTTCGCACTTGTGTTAGTGTTGAAAAACCACTTTTCGCACTTGTGTTGGTGCAAGAAACCACTTTTGCACTTGTATAAGTGTGGAAAAACCACTTTTCGCACTTGTGTTAGTGTTGAAAAACCACTTTTCGCATTTGTGTTAGTGTTGAAAAACCACTTTTCGCACTTGTGTTAGTGTTGAAAAACCACTGTTTGCACGTGTGTTGGTGCAGGAAACCACTTTTGCACTTGTATTAGTGTGGAAAAACCACTTTTTGCACTTGTGTTAGTGTTGAAAAACCACTTTTCACACTTGTGTCAGTGTTGAAAAACCACTTTTTGCACTTGTGTTGGTGCAGGAAACCACTTTTGCACTTGTATTAGTGTGGAAAAAACACTTTTTGCACTTGTGATAGTGTTGAAAAACCACTTTTCGCACTTATGTTAGTGTTGAAAAACCACTTTTCGCACTTGTGTTGGTGCAGGAAACCACTTTTGCACTTGTGATAGTGTTGTAAAAACCACTTTTCGCACTTGTGTTAGTGTTGAAAAACCACTTTTCGCACTTGTGTTGGTGCAGGAAACCACTTTTGTACTTGTGATAGTGTTGAAAAACCAATTTTCGCACTTGTGTTGGTGTTGAAAAACCACTTTTCGCACTTATGTTGGTGCAGGAAACCTCTTTTGCACTTGTATTAGTGTGGAAAAAACACTTTTTGCACTTGTGATAGTGTTGAAAAACCACTTTTCACACTTGTGTTTGTGTTGAAAAACCACTTTTCGCACTTGTGTTGGTGCAGGAACCCACTTTTGCACTTGTATTAGTGTGGAAAAACCACTTTTCGCACTTGTGTTAGTGTTGAAAAACCACTTTTCGCACTTGTGTTAGTGTTGAAAAACCACTTTTCGCACTTGTGTTGGTGCAGGAAACCACTTTTGCACTTGTATTAGTGTGGAAAAAACACTTTTTGCACTTGTGTTAGTGTTGAAAAACCACTTTTCGCACTTGTGTTGGTGCAGGAAACCACTTTTGCACTTGTGAAAGTGTTGAAAAACCACTTTTCACACTTGTGTTAGTGTTGAAAAACCACTTTTCGCACTTGTGTTGGTGCAGGAAACCACTTTTGCACTTGTATTAGTGTGGAAAAAACACTTTTTGCACTTGTGATAGTGTTGAAAAACCACTTTTCGCACTTGTGTTAGTGTGGAAAAACCACTTTTCGCACTTGTGTTAGTGCAGGAAACCACTTTTGCACATGTATTAGTGTGGAAAAACCACTTTTCGCACTTGTGTTATTGTTGAAAAACCACTTTTCGCACTTGTGTTAGTGTTGAAAAACCACTTTTCGCACTTGTGTTGGTGCAGGAAACCACTTTTGCACTTGTATTAGTGTGGAAAAACCTCTTTTCGCACTTGTGTTAGTGTTGAAAAACCACTTTTCGCACTTGTGTTAGTGTTGAAAAACCACTTTTCGCACTTGTGTTGGTGCAGGAAACCACTTTTGCACTTGTATTAGTGTGGAAAAACCACTTTTCGCACTTGTGTTAGTGTTGTAAAACCACTTTTCGCACTTGTGTTAGTGTTGAAAAACCACTTTTCGCACTTGTGTTGGTGCAGGAAACCACTTTTGCACTTGTATTAGTGTGGAAAAAACACTTTTTGCACTTGTGATAGTGTTGAAAAACCACTTTTCGCATTTGTGTTGGTGCAGGAAACCACTTTTGTACTTGTATTAGTGTGGAAAAAACACTTTTTGCACTTGTGATAGTGTTGAAAAACCACTTTTCGCACTTGTGTTAGTGTTGAAAAACGACTTTTCGCACTTGTGTTGGTGCAGGAAACAACTTTTTCACTTGTATTAGTGTGGAAAAAACACTTTTCGCACTTGTGTTAGTGTTGAAAAACCACTTTTCGCACTTGTGTTAGTGTTGAAAAACCACTTTTCGCACCTGTGTTGGTGCAGGAAACCACTTTTGCACTTGTATTAGTGTGGAAAAAACACTTTTTGCACTTGTGATAGTGTTGAAAAACCACTTTTCGCACGTGTTGGTGCAGGAAACCACTTTTGCACTTGTATTATTGTGGAAAAAACACTTTTTGCACTTGTGATAGTGTTGAAAAACCACTTTTCGCACTTGTGTTAGTGTGGAAAAAACCACTTTTCGCACATGTGTTAGTGCAGGAAGCCACTTTTGCGCTTGTATTAGTGTGGAAAAACCACTTTTCGCACATGTGTTAGTGCAGGAAGCCACTTTTGCGCTTGTATTCGTGTGGAAAAACCACTTTTCGCACTTGTGTTAGTGTTGAAAAACCACTTTTCGCACTTGTGTTAGTGTTGAAAAAACACTTTTCGCACTTGTGTTAGTGTTGAAAAACCACTTTTCGCACTTGTGTTTGTGCAGGAAACCACATTTGCACTTGTATTAGTGTGGAAAAAACACTTTTCGCACTTGTGTTAGTGTTGAAAAACCACTTTTCGCACTTGTGTTAGTGTTGAAAAACCACTTTTCGCACCTGTGTTGGTGCAGGAAACCACTTTTGCACTTGTATTAGTGTGGAAAAAACACTTTTGCACTTGTGATAGTGTTGAAAAACCACTTTTCGCACTTGTGTTAGTGTTGAAAAACCACTTTTCGCACTTGTGTTGGTGCAGGAAACCACTTTTGCACTTGTATTAGTGTGGAAAAACCACTTTTCGCACTTGTGTTAGTGTTGAAAAACCACTTTTCGCACTTGTGTTAGTGTTGAAAAACAACTTTTCGCACTTGTGTTGGTGCAGGAAACCACTTTTGCACTTTTATTAGTGTGTAAAAAACACTTTTTGCACTTGTGATAGTGTTGAAAAACCACTTTTCACACTTGTGTTAGTGTTGAAAAACCACTTTTCGCACTTGTGTTAGTGTTGAAAAACCACTTTTCGCACTTGTGTTGGTGCAGGAAACCACTTTTGCACTTGTATTAGTGTGGAAAAACCACTTTTCGCACTTGTGATAGTGTTGAAAAACCACTTTTCGCACTTGTGTTAGTGTTGAAAAACCACTTTTCGCACTTGTGTTGGTGCAGGAAACCACTTTTGCACTTGTATTAGTGTGGAAAAACCACTTTTCGCACTTATGTTAGTGTTGAAAAACCACTTTTCGCACTTGTGTTAGTGTTGAAAAACCACTTTTCGCACTTGTGTTGGTGCAGGAAACCACTTTTGCACTTGTATTAGTGTGGAAAAAACACTTTTTGCACTTGTGATAGTGTTGAAAAACCACTTTTTGCACTTGTGATAGTGTTGAAAAACCACTTTTCGCACTTGTGTTAGTGTTGAAAAACCACTTTTCGCACTTATGTTGGTGCAGGAAACCACTTTTGCACTTATATTAGTGTGGAAAAACCACTTTTTGCACTTGTGTTCGTGTTGAAAAACCACTTTTCGCACTTATGTTGGTGCAGGAAACCACTTTTGCACTTGTATTAGTGTGGAAAAACCACTTTTTGCACTTGTGTTAGTGTTGAAAAACCACTTTTCGCACTTGTGTTGGTGCAGGAAACCACTTTTGCACTTGTATTAGTGTGGAAAAAACACTTTTTGCACTTGTGATAGTGTTGAAAAACCACTTTTCGCACTTGTGTTAGTGTTGAAAAACCACATTTCGCACTTGTGTTAGTGTTGAAAGACCACTTTTCGCACTTGTGTTGGTGCAGGAAACCACTTTTTCACTTGTATTAGTGTGGAAAAAACACTTTTTGCACTTGTGTTAGTGTTGAAAAACCACTTTTTGCACTTGTGATAGTGTTGAAAAACCACTTTTCGCACTTGTGTTGGTGCAGGAAACCACTTTTGCACTTGTATTGGTGTGGAAAAACCACTTTTCGCACTTGTGTTAGTGTTGAAAAACCACTTTTCGCACTTGTGTTAGTGTTGAAAAACCACTTTTCGCACTTGTGTTAGTGTTGAAAAACCACTTTTCGCACTTGTGTTGGTGCAGGAAACCACTTTTGCACTTGTATTAGTGTTGAAAAACCACTTTTCGCACTTGTGTTAGTGTTGAAAAACCACTTTTCGCACTTGTGTTAGTGTTGAAAAACCACATTTCGCACTTGTGTTGGTGCAGGAAACCACTTTTGCACTTGTATTAGTGTGGGAAAAACACTTTTTGCACTTGTGATAGTGTTGAAAAACCACTTTTTGCACTTGTGTTAGTGTTGAAAAACCACATTTCGCACTTGTGTTAGTGTTGAAAAACCCACTTTTCGCACTTGTGTTGGTGCAGGAAACCACTTTTTCACTTGTATTAGTGTGGAAAAAACCACTTTTCGCACTTGTGTTAGTGTTGAAAAACCACTTTTCGCACTTGTGTTAGTGTTGAAAAACCACTTTTTGCACTTGTGTTAGTGTTCAAAAACCACTTTTCGCACTTGTGTTAGTGTTGAAAAACCACTTTTCGCACTTGTGTTGGTGCAGGAAACCACTTTTGCACTTGTATTAGTGTGGAAAAACCACTTTTTGCACTTGTGATAGTGTTGAAAAACCACTTTTCGCACTTGTGTTAGTGTTGAAAAAACACTTTTTGCACTTGTGATAGTGTTGAAAAACCACTTTTCGCACTTGTATTAGTGTGGAAAAACACTTTTTGCACTTGTGATAGTGTTGAAAAACCACTTTTCGCAGTTGTGTTAGTGTTGAAAAACCACTTTTCGCACTTGTGTTGGTGCAGGAAATCACTTTTGCACTTGTATTAGTGTGGAAAAACCACTTTTCGCACTTATGTTATTGTTGAAAAACCACTTTTCGCACTTGTGTTGGTGCAGGAAACCACTTTTGCACTTGTGATCGTGTTGAAAAACCACTTTTCGCACTCGTGTTAGTGTTGAAAAACCACTTTTCGCACTTGTGTTGGTGCAGGAAACCACTTTTGCACTTGTATTAGTGTGGAAAAAACACTTTTTGCATTTGTGATTGTTGAAAAACCACTTTTCGCACTTGTGTTAGTGTTGAAAAACCACTTTTCGCACTTGTGTTAGTGTTGAAAAACCACTTTTCACACTTGTGTTGGTGCAGGAAACCACTTTTGCACTTGTATTAGTGTGGAAAAATCACTTTTCGCACTTGTGATAGTGTTGAAAAACCACTTTTCGCACTTGTAT
This sequence comes from Myxine glutinosa, assembly GCF_964187855.1. Taxonomy (NCBI): domain Eukaryota; kingdom Metazoa; phylum Chordata; class Myxini; order Myxiniformes; family Myxinidae; genus Myxine; species Myxine glutinosa. The sequence continues at coordinate 54,597 of NW_027616711.1, forward strand.
TAGTGTGGAAAAACCACTTTTCGCACTTATGTTAGTGTTGAAAAACCACTTTTCGCACTTGTGTTAGTGTTGAAAAACCACTTTTCGCACTTGTGTTGGTGCAGGAAACCACTTTTGCACTTGTATTAGTGTGGAAAAAACACTTTTTGCACTTGTGATAGTGTTGAAAAACCACTTTTTGCACTTGTGATAGTGTTGAAAAACCACTTTTCGCACTTGTGTTAGTGTTGAAAAACCACTTTTCGCACTTATGTTGGTGCAGGAAACCACTTTTGCACTTATATTAGTGTGGAAAAAACACTTTTTGCACTTGTGTTCGTGTTGAAAAACCACTTTTCGCACTTATGTTGGTGCAGGAAACCACTTTTGCACTTGTATTAGTGTGGAAAAACCACTTTTTGCACTTGTGTTAGTGTTGAAAAACCACTTTTCGCACTTGTGTTGGTGCAGGAAACCACTTTTGCACTTGTATTAGTGTGGAAAAAACACTTTTTGCACTTGTGATAGTGTTGAAAAACCACTTTTCGCACTTGTGTTAGTGTTGAAAAACCACATTTCGCACTTGTGTTAGTGTTGAAAGACCACTTTTCGCACTTGTGTTGGTGCAGGAAACCACTTTTTCACTTGTATTAGTGTGGAAAAAACACTTTTTGCACTTGTGTTAGTGTTGAAAAACCACTTTTTGCACTTGTGATAGTGTTGAAAAACCACTTTTCGCACTTGTGTTGGTGCAGGAAACCACTTTTGCACTTGTATTGGTGTGGAAAAACCACTTTTCGCACTTGTGTTAGTGTTGAAAAACCACTTTTCGCACTTGTGTTAGTGTTGAAAAACCACTTTTCGCACTTGTGTTAGTGTTGAAAAACCACTTTTCGCACTTGTGTTGGTGCAGGAAACCACTTTTGCACTTGTATTAGTGTTGAAAAACCACTTTTCGCACTTGTGTTAGTGTTGAAAAACCACTTTTCGCACTTGTGTTAGTGTTGAAAAACCACATTTCGCACTTGTGTTGGTGCAGGAAACCACTTTTGCACTTGTATTAGTGTGGGAAAAACACTTTTTGCACTTGTGATAGTGTTGAAAAACCACTTTTTGCACTTGTGTTAGTGTTGAAAAACCACTTTTCGCACTTGTGTTAGTGTTGAAAAAACACTTTTTGCACTTGTGATAGTGTTGAAAAACCACTTTTCGCACTTGTATTAGTGTGGAAAAACACTTTTTGCACTTGTGATAGTGTTGAAAAACCACTTTTCGCAGTTGTGTTAGTGTTGAAAAACCACTTTTCGCACTTGTGTTGGTGCAGGAAATCACTTTTGCACTTGTATTAGTGTGGAAAAACCACTTTTCGCACTTATGTTATTGTTGAAAAACCACTTTTCGCACTTGTGTTGGTGCAGGAAACCACTTTTGCACTTGTGATCGTGTTGAAAAACCACTTTTCGCACTCGTGTTAGTGTTGAAAAACCACTTTTCGCACTTGTGTTGGTGCAGGAAACCACTTTTGCACTTGTATTAGTGTGGAAAAAACACTTTTTGCATTTGTGATTGTTGAAAAACCACTTTTCGCACTTGTGTTAGTGTTGAAAAACCACTTTTCGCACTTGTGTTAGTGTTGAAAAACCACTTTTCACACTTGTGTTGGTGCAGGAAACCACTTTTGCACTTGTATTAGTGTGGAAAAACCACTTTTCGCACTTGTGATAGTGTTGAAAAACCACTTTTCGCACTTGTATTAGTGTGGAAAAACCACTTTTCGCACTTATGTTAGTGTTGAAAAACCACTTTTCGCACTTGTGTTAGTGTTGAAAAACCACTTTTCGCACTTGTGTTGGTGCAGGAAACCACTTTTGCACTTGTATTAGTGTGGAAAAAACACTTTTTGCACTTGTGATAGTGTTGAAAAACCACTTTTTGCACTTGTGATAGTGTTGAAAAACCACTTTTCGCACTTGTGTTAGTGTTGAAAAACCACTTTTCGCACTTATGTTGGTGCAGGAAACCACTTTTGCACTTATATTAGTGTGGAAAAAAACACTTTTTGCACTTGTGTTCGTGTTGAAAAACCACTTTTCGCACTTATGTTGGTGCAGGAAACCACTTTTGCACTTGTATTAGTGTGGAAAAACCACTTTTTGCACTTGTGTTAGTGTTGAAAAACCACTTTTCGCACTTGTGTTGGTGCAGGAAACCACTTTTGCACTTGTATTAGTGTGGAAAAAACACTTTTTGCACTTGTGATAGTGTTGAAAAACCACTTTTCGCACTTGTGTTAGTGTTGAAAAACCACATTTCGCACTTGTGTTAGTGTTGAAAGACCACTTTTCGCACTTGTGTTGGTGCAGGAAACCACTTTTTCACTTGTATTAGTGTGGAAAAAACACTTTTTGCACTTGTGTTAGTGTTGAAAAACCACTTTTTGCACTTGTGATAGTGTTGAAAAACCACTTTTCGCACTTGTGTTGGTGCAGGAAACCACTTTTGCACTTGTATTGGTGTGGAAAAACCACTTTTCGCACTTGTGTTAGTGTTGAAAAACCACTTTTCGCACTTGTGTTAGTGTTGAAAAACCACTTTTCGCACTTGTGTTAGTGTTGAAAAACCACTTTTCGCACTTGTGTTGGTGCAGGAAACCACTTTTGCACTTGTATTAGTGTTGAAAAACCACTTTTCGCACTTGTGTTAGTGTTGAAAAACCACTTTTCGCACTTGTGTTAGTGTTGAAAAACCACATTTCGCACTTGTGTTGGTGCAGGAAACCACTTTTGCACTTGTATTAGTGTGGGAAAAACACTTTTTGCACTTGTGATAGTGTTGAAAAACCACTTTTTGCACTTGTGTTAGTGTTGAAAAACCACATTTCGCACTTGTGTTAGTGTTGAAAAACCCACTTTTCGCACTTGTGTTGGTGCAGGAAACCACTTTTTCACTTGTATTAGTGTGGAAAAAACCACTTTTCGCACTTGTGTTAGTGTTGAAAAACCACTTTTCGCACTTGTGTTAGTGTTGAAAAACCACTTTTTGCACTTGTGTTAGTGTTCAAAAACCACTTTTCGCACTTGTGTTAGTGTTGAAAAACCACTTTTCGCACTTGTGTTGGTGCAGGAAACCACTTTTGCACTTGTATTAGTGTGGAAAAACCACTTTTTGCACTTGTGATAGTGTTGAAAAACCACTTTTCGCACTTGTGTTAGTGTTGAAAAAACACTTTTTGCACTTGTGATAGTGTTGAAAAACCACTTTTCGCACTTGTATTAGTGTGGAAAAACACTTTTTGCACTTGTGATAGTGTTGAAAAACCACTTTTCGCAGTTGTGTTAGTGTTGAAAAACCACTTTTCGCACTTGTGTTGGTGCAGGAAATCACTTTTGCACTTGTATTAGTGTGGAAAAACCACTTTTCGCACTTATGTTATTGTTGAAAAACCACTTTTCGCACTTGTGTTGGTGCAGGAAACCACTTTTGCACTTGTGATCGTGTTGAAAAACCACTTTTCGCACTCGTGTTAGTGTTGAAAAACCACTTTTCGCACTTGTGTTGGTGCAGGAAACCACTTTTGCACTTGTATTAGTGTGGAAAAAACACTTTTTGCATTTGTGATTGTTGAAAAACCACTTTTCGCACTTGTGTTAGTGTTGAAAAACCACTTTTCGCACTTGTGTTAGTGTTGAAAAACCACTTTTCACACTTGTGTTGGTGCAGGAAACCACTTTTGCACTTGTATTAGTGTGGCAAAACCACTTTTCGCACTTGTGTTAGTGTTGAAAAACCAATTTTTGCACTTGTGATAGTGTTGAAAAACCACTTTTCGCACTTGTTAGTGTTGAAAAACCACATTTCGCACTTGTGTTAGTGTTGAAAAACCACTTTTCGCACTTGTGTTGGTGCAGGAAACCACTTTTTCACTTGTATTAGTGTGGAAAAAAACACTTTTTGCACTTGTGTTAGTGTTGAAAAACCACATTTTGCACTTGTGATAGTGTTGAAAAACCACTTTTCGCACTTGTGTTAGTGTTGAAAAACCACTTTTCGCACCTGTGTTGGTGCAGGAAACCACTTTTGCACTTGTATTAGTGTGGAAAAAACACTTTTTGCACTTGTGATAGTGTTGAAAAACCACTTTTCGCACTTGTTTTGGTGCAGGAACCACTTTTGCACTTGTATTAGTGTGGAAAAACCACTTTTCGCACTTGTGTTAGTGTTGAAAAACCACTTTTCGCACTTGTGTTAGTTGCAGGAAACCACATTTTCACTTGTATTAGTGTGGAAAAAACACTTTTCGCACTTGTGTTAGTGTTGAAAAACCACTTTTCGCACTTGTGTTAGTGTTGAAAAACCACTTTTCGCACTTGTGTTAGTGTTGAAAAACCACTTTTCGCACTTGTGTTAGTGTTGAAAAACCACTTTTCGCACTTGTGTTGGTGCAGGAAACCACTTTTGCACTTGTATTAGTGTTGAAAAACCACTTTTCGCACTTGTGTTAGTGTTGAAAAACCACTTTTCGCACTTGTCAGTGTTGAAAAACCACATTTCGCACTTGTGTTGGTGCAGGAAACCACTTTTGCACTTGTATTAGTGTGGAAAAGCACTTTTTGCACTTGTGATAGTGTTGAAAAACCACTTTTCGCACTTGTATTAGTGTGGAAAAACACTTTTTGCATTTGTGATAGTGTTGAAAAACCACTTTTCGCAGTTGTGTTAGTGTTGAAAAACCACTTTTCGCACTTGTGTTGGTGCAGAAAATCACTTTTGCACTTGTATTAGTGTGGAAAAACCACTTTTTGCACTTGTGATAGTGTTGAAAAACCACTTTTCGCACTTATGTTAGTGTTGAAAAACCACTTTTCGCACTTGTGTTGGTGCAGGAAACCACTTTTGCACTTGTGATCGTGTTGAAAAACCACTTTTCGCACTTGTGTTAGTGTTGAAAAACCACTTTTTGTACTTGTGTTGTTGCAGGAAACCACTTTTGCACTTGTATTAGTGTGGCTAAACCACTTTTCGCACTTGTGTTAGTGTTGAAAAACCACTTTTCGCACTTGTGTTGGTGCAGGATACCACTTTTGTACTTGTGATAGTGTTGAAAAACCACTTTTCGCACTTGTGTTGGTGCAGGAAACCACTTTTGCACTTGTATTAGTGTAGAAAAAACACTTTTTGCACTTGTGTTAGTGTTGAAAAACCACTTTTCGCACTTGTGTTAGTGTTGAAAAACCACATTTCGCACTTGTGTTAGTGTTGAAAAACCACTTTTCGCACTTGTGTTGGTGCAGGAAACCACTTTTTCACTTGTATTAGTGTGGAAAAAACACTTTTTGCACTTGTATTAGTGTGAAAAACCACTTTTTGCATTTGTGATAGTGTTGAAAAACCACTTTTCGCACTTGTGTTAGTGTTGAAAAACCACTTTTCGCACCTGTGTTGGTGCAGGAAACCACTTTTGCACTTGTATTAGTGTGGAAAAAACACTTTTTGCACTTGTGATAGTGTTGAAAAACCACTTTTCGCACTTGTTTTGGTGCAGGAAACCACTTTTGCACTTGTATTAGTGTGGAAAAACCACTTTTCGCACTTGTGTTAGTGTTGAAAAACCACTTTTCGCACTTGTGTTAGTGCAGGAAACCACATTTTCACTTGTATTAGTGTGGAAAAAAACACTTTTCGCACTTGTGTTAGTGTTGAAAAACCACTTTTTGCACTTGTGTTAGTGTTGCAAAACAACTTGTCTCACTTGTGTTAGTGTTGCAAAACCACTTTTCGCACTTGTGTTAGTGTGGCAAAGCCACTTTTCGAACTTGTGTTAGTGTTGCAAAACCACTTTTTGCACTTGTGATAGTGTTGAAAAACCACTTTTCGCACTTGTGTTAGTGTGGAAAAACCACTTTTCGCACTTGTGTTAGTGTGGAAAAAACACTTTTCGCACTTGTGTTGGAGCAGGAAACCACTTTTTCACTTGTATTAGTGTTGAAAAACCACTTTTCGCACTTGTGTTAGTGTTGAAAAACCACTTTTCGCACTTGTGTTAGTGTTGAAAAACCACTTTTCGCATTTGTGTTAGTGTTGAAAAACCACTTTTCGCACTTGTGTTGGTGCAGGAAACCACTTTTGCACTGGTATTAGTGTGGAAAAAACACTTTTTGCACTTGTGTTAGTGTTGAAAAACCACTTTTTGCACTTGTGTTGGTGCAGGAAACCACTTTTGCACTAGTATTAGTGTGGAAAAAACACTTTTTGCACTTGTGATAGTGTTGAAAAACCACTTTTCGCACTTGTGTCAGTGTTGAAAAACCACTTTTCGCACTTGTGTCAGTGTTGAAAAACTACTTTTCGCACTTGTGTTGGTGCAGGAAACCACTTTTGCACTTGTATTAGTGTGGAAAAAACACTTTTTGCACTTGTGATAGTGTTGAAAAACCACTTTTCGCACTTGTGTTAGTGTTGAAAAACCACTTTTCGCACTTGTGTTGGTGTAGGAAACCACTTTTGCACTTGTATTAGTGCGGAAAAAACACTTTTTGCACTTGTGATAGTGTTGAAAAACCACTTTTCGCACTTGTGTTAGTGTTGAAAAAACACTTTTCGCACTTGTGTTGGTGCAGGAAACCACTTTTGCACTTATATTAGTGTGGAAAAACCACTTTTCGCACTTGTGTTAGTGTTGAAAAACAACTTTTCGCACTTGTGTTAGTGTTGAAAAACCACTTTTCACACTTGTGTTAGTGTTGAAAAACCACTTTTAGCACTTTTGTTGGTGCAGGAAACCACTTTTGCACTTGTATTAGTGTTGAAAAACCACTTTTCGCACTTGTGTTAGTGTTGAAAGCCACTTTTCGCACTTGTGTTGGTGTTGTAAAACCACTTTTCACACTTGTGTTGGTGCAGGAAACCACTTTTGCACTTGTATTAGTGTGGAAAAAACACTTTTGCACTTGTGATAGTGTTGAAAAACCACTTTTCGCACTTGTGTTAGTGTTGAAAAACCACTTTTCGCACTTGTGTTGGTGCAGGAAACCACTTTTGCACTTGTATTAGTGTGGAAAAACCACTTTTCGCACTTGTGTTAGTGTTGAAAAACCACTTTTCGCACTTGTGTCAGTGTTGAAAAACCACTTTTCGCACTTGTGTTTGTGCAGGAAACCACTTTTGCACTTGTATTAGTGTGGAAAAAACACTTTTTGCACTTGTGATAGTGTTGAAAAAACACTTTTCGCACTCGTGTTAGTGTTGAAAAACCACTTTTCGCACTTGTGTTGGTGCAGGCAACCACTTTTGCACTTGTATTAGTGTGGAAAAACCACTTTTCGCACTTGTGTTAGTGTTGAAAAACCACTTTTCGCATTTGTGTTAGTGTTGGAAAACCACTTTTCGCAGTTGTGTTAGTGTTGAAAAACCACTTTTCGCACTTGTGTTGGTGCAGGAAACCACTTTTGCACTTGTATTAGTGTGGAAAAACCACTTTTCGCACTTGTGTTAGTGTTGAAAAACCACTTTTCGCACTTGTGTTAGTGTTGAAAAACCACTTTTGGCACTTGTGTTAGTGTTGAAAAACCACTTTTCGCACTTGTGTTGGTGCAGGAAACCACTTTTGCACTTGTATTAGTGTGGAAAGACCACTTTTCGCACTTGTGTTAGTGTTGAAAAACCACTTTTCGCACTTGTGTCAGTGTTGAAAAACCACTTTTCGCACTTGTGTGGGTGCAGGAAACCACTTTTGCACTTGTATTAGTGTGGAAAAAACACTTTTTGCACTTGTGATAGTGTTGAAAAACCACTTTTCGCACTTGTATTAGTGTGGAAAAACACTTTTTTCACTTGTGATAGTGTTGAAAACCACTTTTCGCACTTGTGTTCGTGTTGAAAAACCACTTTTCGCACTTGTGTTAGTGTTGAAAAACCACTTTTCACACTTGTGTTGGTGCAGGAAACCACTTTTGCACTTGTATTAGTGTGGAAAAACCACTTTTCGCACTTGTGTTAGTGTTGAAAAACCACTTTTCGCACTTGTGTTAGTGCAGGAAACCACTTTTGCACTTGTATTGGTGTGGAAAAAACACTTTTTGCACGTGTGATAGTGTTGAAAAACCACTTTTCGCACTTGTGTTAGTGTTGAAAAACCACTTTTCGCACTTGTGTTAGTGTTGAAAAACCACTTTTCGCACTTGTGTTAGTGTTGAAAAAACACTTTTCGCACTTGTGTTGGTGCAGGAAACCACTTTTGCACTTATATTAGTGTGGAAAAACCACTTTTCGCACTTGTGTTAGTGTTGAAAAACAACTTTTCGCACTTGTGTTAGTGTTGAAAAACCACTTTTCACACTTGTGTTAGTGTTGAAAAACCACTTTTAGCACTTTTGTTGGTGCAGGAAACCACTTTTGCACTTGTATTAGTGTTGAAAAACCACTTTTCGCACTTGTGTTAGTGTTGAAAACCACTTTTCGCACTTGTGTTGGTGTTGTAAAACCACTTTTCACACTTGTGTTGGTGCAGGAAACCACTTTTGCACTTGTATTAGTGTGGAAAAAACACTTTTGCACTTGTGATAGTGTTGAAAAACCACTTTTCGCACTTGTGTTAGTGTTGAAAAACCACTTTTCGCACTTGTGTTGGTGCAGGAAACCACTTTTGCACTTGTATTAGTGTGGAAAAACCACTTTTCGCACTTGTGTTAGTGTTGAAAAACCACTTTTCGCACTTGTGTCAGTGTTGAAAAACCGCTTTTCGCACTTGTGTTTGTGCAGGAAACCACTTTTGCACTTGTATTAGTGTGGAAAAAACACTTTTTGCACTTGTGATAGTGTTGAAAAAACACTTTTCGCACTCGTGTTAGTGTTGAAAAACCACTTTTCGCACTTGTGTTGGTGCAGGCAACCACTTTTGCACTTGTATTATTGTGGAAAAACCACTTTTCGCACTTGTGTTAGTGTTGAAAAACCACTTTTCGCATTTGTGTTAGTGTTGGAAAACCACTTTTCGCAGTTGTGTTAGTGTTGAAAAACCACTTTTCGCACTTGTGTTGGTGCAGGAAACCACTTTTGCACTTGTATTAGTGTGGAAAAACCACTTTTCGCACTTGTGTTAGTGTTGAAAAACCACTTTTCGCACTTGTGTTAGTGTTGAAAAACCACTTTTGGCACTTGTGTTAGTGTTGAAAAACCACTTTTCGCACTTGTGTTGGTGCAGGAAACCACTTTTGCACTTGTATTAGTGTGGAAAGACCACTTTTCGCACTTGTGTTAGTGTTGAAAAACCACTTTTCGCACTTGTGTCAGTGTTGAAAAACCACTTTTCGCACTTGTGTTGGTGCAGGAAACCACTTTTGCACTTGTATTAGTGTGGAAAAAACACTTTTTGCACTTGTGATAGTGTTGAAAAACCACTTTTCGCACTTGTATTAGTGTGGAAAAACACTTTTTGCACTTGTGATAGTGTTGAAAACCACTTTTCGCACTTGTGTTCGTGTTGAAAAACCACTTTTCGCACTTGTGTTAGTGTTGAAAAACCACTTTTCACACTTGTGTTGGTGCAGGAAACCACTTTTGCACTTGTATTAGTGTGGAAAAACCACTTTTCGCACTTGTGTTAGTGTTGAAAAACCACTTTTCGCACTTGTGTTAGTGCAGGAAACCACTTTTGCACTTGTATTAGTGTGGAAAAAACACTTTTTGCACGTGTGATAGTGTTGAAAAACCACTTTTCGCACTTGTGTTAGTGTTGAAAAACCACTTTTCGCACTTGTGTTAGTGTTGAAAAACCACTTTTTGCACTTGTGTTGGTGCAGGAAACCACTTTTGCACTTGTATTGGTGTGGAAAAACCACTTTTTGCACTTGTGTTAGTGTGGAAAAACACTTTTTGCACTTGTGTTAGTGTTGAAAAAACACTTTTTGCACTTGTGTTGGTGCAGGAAACCACTTTTGCACTTGTATTGGTGTGGAAAAACCACTTTTCGCACTTGTGTTAGTGTTGAAAAACCACTTTTCGCACTTGTGTTAGTGTTGAAAAACAACTTTTCGCACTTGTGTTAGTGTTGAAAAACCACTTTTCGCACTTGTGTTGGTGCAGGAAACCACTTTTGCACTTGTATTAGTGTTGAAAAACCACTTTTCGCACTTGTGTTAGTGTTGAAAAACCACTTTTCGCACTTGTGTCAGTGTTGAAAAACCATATTTCGCACTTGTGTTGGTGCAGGAAACCACATTTGCACTTGTATTAGTGTGGAAAAAACACTTTTTGCACTTGTGATAGTGTTGAAAAACCACTTTTCGCACTTGTATTAGTGTGGAAAAACACTTTTTGCACTTGTGATAGTGTTGAAAAACCACTTTTCGCAGTTGTGTTAGTGTTGAAAAACCACTTTTCGCACTTGTGTTGGTGCAGGAAACCACTTTTGCTCTTGTGATCGTGTTGAAAAACCACTTTTCGCACTTGTGTTAGTGTTGAAAAACCACTTTTCGTACTTGTGTTGGTGCAGGAAACCACTTTTGCACTTGTATTAGTGTGGAAAAACCACTTTTCGCACTTGTGTTGGTGCAGGAAACCACTTTTGCACTTGTATTAGTGTGGAAAAAACACTTTTTGCACTTATGATACTGTTGAAAAACCACTTTTCACACTTGTGTTAGTGTTGAAAAACCACTTTTCACACTTGTGTTGGTGCAGGAAACCACTTTTGCACTTGTATTAGTGTGGAAAAACACTTTTTGCACTTGTGATAGTGTTGAAAAACCACTTTTCGCACTTGTGTTAGTGTGGAAAAAACCACTTTTCGCACATGTGTTAGTGCAGGAAGCCACTTTTGCACTTGTATTAGTGTGGAAAAACCACTTTTCGCACTTGTGTTAGTGTTGAAAAACCACTTTTCGCACCTGTGTTGGTGCAGGAAACCACTTTTGCACTTGTATTAGTGTGGAAAAAACACTTTTTGCACTTGTGATAGTGTTGAAAAACCACTTTTCGCACTTGTTAGTGTTGAAAAACCACTTTTCGCACTTGTGTTGGTGCAGGAATTCCACTTTTGCACTTGTATTAGTGTGGAAAAACCACTTTTCGCACTTGTGTTAGTGTTGAAAAACCACTTTTCGCACTTGTGTTAGTGTTGAAAAACCACTTTTCGCACTTGTGTTGGTGCAGGAAACCACTTTTGCACTTGTATTAGTGTGGAAAAAACACTTTTTGCACTTGTGATAGTGTTGAAAAACCACTTTTCGCACTTGTGTTAGTGTTGAAAAACCACTTTTCCCACTTGTGTTGGTGCAGGAAACCACTTTTGCACTTGTATTAGTGTGGAAAAACCACTTTTCGCACTTGTGTTATTGTTTTAAAAACCACTTTTCGCACTTGTGTTGGTGCAGGAAACCACTTTTGCACTTGTATTAGTGTGGAAAAACCACTTTTTGCACTTGTGATAGTGTTGAAAAACAAATTTTCGCACTTATGTTAGTGTTGAAAAACCACTTTTCGCACTTGTGTTGGTGCAGGAAACCACTTTTGCACTTGTATTAGTGTGGAAAAAACACTTTTTGCACTTGTGATAGTGTTGAAAAACCACTTTTCGCACTTGGGTTAGTGTTGAAAAACCACTTTTCGCACTTGTATTGGTGCAGGAAACCACTTTTGCACTTGTATTAGTGTGGAAAAACCACTTTTCGCACTTGTGTTAGTGTTGAAAAACCACTTTTCGCACTTATGTTAGTGTTGAAAAACCACTTTTCGCACTTGTGTTAGTGTTGAAAAAACACTTTTCGCACTTGTGTTAGTGTTGAAAAACCACTTTTCGCACTTGTGTTGGTGCAGGAAACCACATTTGCACTTGTATTAGTGTGGAAAAAACACTTTTCGCACTTGTGTTAGTGTTGAAAAACCACTTTTCGCACTTGTGTTAGTGTTGAAAAACCACTTTTCGCACCTGTGTTGGTGCAGGAAACCACTTTTGCACTTGTATTAGTGTGGAAAAAACACTTTTTGCACTTGTGATAGTGTTGAAAAACCACTTTTGGCACTTGTGTTAGTGTTGAAAAACCACTTTTCGCACTTGTGTTAGTGTTGAAAAACCACTTTTCGCACTTGTGTTGGTGCAGGAAACCACTTTTGCACTTGTATTAGTGTGTAAAAAACACTTTTTGCACTTGTGATAGTGTTGAAAAACCACTTTTCACACTTGTGTTAGTGTTGAAAAACCACTTTTCGCACTTGTGTTAGTGTTGAAAAACCACTTTTCGCACTTGTGTTGGTGCAGGAAACCACTTTTGCACTTGTATTAGTGTGGAAAAACCACTTTTTGCACTTGTGTTAGTGTTGAAAAACCACTTTTCGCACTTGTGTTAGTGTTGAAAAACCACTTTTCGCACTTGTGTTAGTGTTGAAAAACCACTTTTTGCACTTGTGTTGGTGCAGGAAACCACTTTTGCACTTGTATTAGTGTGGAAAAAACACTTTTTGCACTTGTGATATTGTTGAAAAACCACTTTTCTCACATGTGTTAGTGTTGAAAAACCACTTTTCGCACTTGTGTTGCTGCAGGAACCCACTTTTGCACTTGTATTAGTGTGGAAAAACCACTTTTCGCACTTGTGTTAGTGTTGAAAAACCACTTTTCCACTTGTGTTAGTGTTGAAAAACCACTTTTCGCACTTGTGTTGGTGCAGGAAACCACTTTTGCACTTGTATTAGTGTGGAAAAAACACTTTTTGCACTTGTGTTAGTGTTGAAAAACCACTTTTCGCACTTGTGTTAGTTTTGAAAAACCACTTTTCGCACTTGTGTTGGTGCAGGAAACCACTTTTGCACTTATATTAGTGTGGAAAAACACTTTTTGCACTTGTGTTAGTGTTAAAAAACCACTTTTCGCACTTGTGTTGGTGCAGGAAACCACTTTTGCACTTGTGATAGTGTTGAAAAACCACTTTTCACACTTGTGTTAGTGTTGAAAAACCACTTTTCGCACTTGTGTTGGTGCAGGAAACCACTTTTGCACTTGTATTAGTGTGGAAAAAACACTTTTTGCACTTGTGATAGTGTTGAAAAACCACTTTTCGCACTTGTGTTAGTGTGGAAAACCCACTTTTCGCACTTGTGTTAGTGCAGGAAACCACTTTTGCACATGTATTAGTGTGGAAAAAACCACTTTTCGCACTTGTGTTAGTGTTGAAAAACCACTTTTCGCACTTGTGTTAGTGTTGAAAAACCACTTTTCGCACTTGTGTTAGTGCAGGAAACCACATTTTCACTTGTATTAGTGTGGAAAAAACACTTTTCGCACTTGTGTTAGTGTTGAAAAACCACTTTTCGCACTTGTGTTAGTGTTGAAAAACCACTTTTCGCACCTGTGTTGGTGCAGGAAACCACTTTTGCACTTGTATTAGTGAGGCAAAAACACTTTTTGCACTTGTGATAGTGTTGAAAAACCACTTTTCGCACTTGTGTTAGTGTTGAAAAACCACTTTTCGCACTTGTTAGTGTTGAAAAACCACTTTTCGCACTTGTGTTATTGTTTTAAAAACCACTTTTCGCACTTGTGTTGGTGCAGGAAACCACTTTTGCACTTGCATTAGTGTGGAAAAACCACTTTTTGCACTTGATAGTGTTGAAAAACCACTTTTTGCACTTGCGTTAGTGTTGAAAAACCACTTTTCGCACTTGTGTTGGTGCAGGAAACCACTTTTGCACTTGTATTAGTGTGGAATAACCACTTTTTGCACTTGTGATAGTGTTGAAAAACAAATTTTCGCACTTATGTTAGTGTTGAAAAACCACGTCTCGCACTTGTGTTGGTGCAGGAAACCACTTTTGCACTTGTATTAGTGTGGAAAAAACACTTTTTGCACTTGTGATAGTGTTGAAAAACCACTTTTCGCACTTGGGTTAGTGTTGAAAAACCACTTTTCGCACTTGTGTTGGTGCAGGAAACCACTTTTGCACTTGTATTAGTGTGGAAAAACCACTTTTCGCACTTGTGTTAGTGTTGAAAAACCACTTTTCGCACTTGTGTTGGTGCAGGAAACCACATTTGCACTTGTATTAGTGTGGAAAAAACACTTTTCGCACTTGTGTTAGTGTTGAAAAACCACTTTTCGCACCTGTGTTGGTGCAGGAAACCACTTTTGCACTTGTATTAGTGTGGAAAAAACACTTTTTGCACTTGTGATAGTGTTGAAAAACCACTTTTCGCACTTGTGTTAGTGTTGAAAAACCACTTTTCGCACTTGTGTTAGTGTTGAAAAACCACTTTTCGCACTTGTGTTGGTGCAGGAAACCACTTTTGCACTTGTATTAGTGTGTAAAAAACACTTTTCGCACTTATGTTAGTGTTGAAAAACCACTTTTCGCACTTGTGTTAGTGTTGAAAAAACATTTTTTGCACTTGTGTTAGTGTTGAAAAACCACTTTTCGCACTTGTGTTGGTGCAGGAAACCACATTTGCACTTGTATTAGTGTGGAAAAAACACTTTTCACACTTGTGTTAGTGTTGAAAAACCACTTTTCGCACTTGTGTTAGTGTTGAAAAACCACTTTTTGCACCTGTGTTGGTGCAGGAAACCACTTTTGCACTTGTATTAGTGTGGAAAAAACACTTTTTGCACTTGTGATAGTGTTGAAAAACCACTTTTCGCACTTGTGTTAGTGTTGAAAAACCACTTTTCGCACTTGTGTTAGTGTTGAAAAACCACTTTTCGTACTTGTGTTGGTGCAGGAAACCACTTTTGCACTTGTATTAGTGTGGAAAAACCACTTTTCGCACTTGTGTTGGTGCAGGAAACCACTTTTGCACTTGTATTAGTGTGGAAAAAACACTTTTTGCACTTATGATACTGTTGAAAAACCACTTTTCACACTTGTGTTAGTGTTGAAAAACCACTTTTCACACTTGTGTTGGTGCAGGAAACCACTTTTGCACTTGTATTAGTGTGGAAAAACACTTTTTGCACTTGTGATAGTGTTGAAAAACCACTTTTCGCACTTGTGTTAGTGTGGAAAAAACCACTTTTCGCACATGTGTTAGTGCAGGAAGCCACTTTTGCACTTGTATTAGTGTGGAAAAACCACTTTTCGCACTTGTGTTAGTGTTGAAAAACCACTTTTCGCACCTGTGTTGGTGCAGGAAACCACTTTTGCACTTGTATTAGTGTGGAAAAAACACTTTTTGCACTTGTGATAGTGTTGAAAAACCACTTTTCGCACTTGTTAGTGTTGAAAAACCACTTTTCGCACTTGTGTTGGTGCAGGAATTCCACTTTTGCACTTGTATTAGTGTGGAAAAACCACTTTTCGCACTTGTGTTAGTGTTGAAAAACCACTTTTCGCACTTGTGTTAGTGTTGAAAAACCACTTTTCGCACTTGTGTTGGTGCAGGAAACCACTTTTGCACTTGTATTAGTGTGGAAAAAACACTTTTTGCACTTGTGATAGTGTTGAAAAACCACTTTTCGCACTTGTGTTAGTGTTGAAAAACCACTTTTCCCACTTGTGTTGGTGCAGGAAACCACTTTTGCACTTGTATTAGTGTGGAAAAACCACTTTTCGCACTTGTGTTATTGTTTTAAAAACCACTTTTCGCACTTGTGTTGGTGCAGGAAACCACTTTTGCACTTGTATTAGTGTGGAAAAACCACTTTTTGCACTTGTGATAGTGTTGAAAAACAAATTTTCGCACTTATGTTAGTGTTGAAAAACCACTTTTCGTACTTGTGTTGGTGCAGGAAACCACTTTTGCACTTGTATTAGTGTGGAAAAACCACTTTTCGCACTTGTGTTGGTGCAGGAAACCACTTTTGCACTTGTATTAGTGTGGAAAAAACACTTTTTGCACTTATGATACTGTTGAAAAACCACTTTTCACACTTGTGTTAGTGTTGAAAAACCACTTTTCACACTTGTGTTGGTGCAGGAAACCACTTTTGCACTTGTATTAGTGTGGAAAAACACTTTTTGCACTTGTGATAGTGTTGAAAAACCACTTTTCGCACTTGTGTTAGTGTGGAAAAAACCACTTTTCGCACATGTGTTAGTGCAGGAAGCCACTTTTGCACTTGTATTAGTGTGGAAAAACCACTTTTCGCACTTGTGTTAGTGTTGAAAAACCACTTTTCGCACCTGTGTTGGTGCAGGAAACCACTTTTGCACTTGTATTAGTGTGGAAAAAACACTTTTTGCACTTGTGATAGTGTTGAAAAACCACTTTTCGCACTTGTTAGTGTTGAAAAACCACTTTTCGCACTTGTGTTGGTGCAGGAATTCCACTTTTGCACTTGTATTAGTGTGGAAAAACCACTTTTCGCACTTGTGTTAGTGTTGAAAAACCACTTTTCGCACTTGTGTTAGTGTTGAAAAACCACTTTTCGCACTTGTGTTGGTGCAGGAAACCACTTTTGCACTTGTATTAGTGTGGAAAAAACACTTTTTGCACTTGTGATAGTGTTGAAAAACCACTTTTCGCACTTGTGTTAGTGTTGAAAAACCACTTTTCCCACTTGTGTTGGTGCAGGAAACCACTTTTGCACTTGTATTAGTGTGGAAAAACCACTTTTCGCACTTGTGTTATTGTTTTAAAAACCACTTTTCGCACTTGTGTTGGTGCAGGAAACCACTTTTGCACTTGTATTAGTGTGGAAAAACCACTTTTTGCACTTGTGATAGTGTTGAAAAACAAATTTTCGCACTTATGTTAGTGTTGAAAAACCACTTCTCGCACTTGTGTTGGTGCAGGAAACCACTTTTGCACTTGTATTAGTGTGGAAAAAACACTTTTTGCACTTGTGATAGTGTTGAAAAACCACTTTTCGCACTTGGGTTAGTGTTGAAAAACCACTTTTCGCACTTGTATTGGTGCAGGAAACCACTTTTGCACTTGTATTAGTGTGGAAAAACCACTTTTCGCACTTGTGTTAGTGTTGAAAAACCACTTTTCGCACTTATGTTAGTGTTGAAAAACCACTTTTCGCACTTGTGTTAGTGTTGAAAAAACACTTTTCGCACTTGTGTTAGTGTTGAAAAACCACTTTTCGCACTTGTGTTGGTGCAGGAAACCACATTTGCACTTGTATTAGTGTGGAAAAAACACTTTTCGCACTTGTGTTAGTGTTGAAAAACCACTTTTCGCACTTGTGTTAGTGTTGAAAAACCACTTTTCGCACCTGTGTTGGTGCAGGAAACCACTTTTGCACTTGTATTAGTGTGGAAAAAACACTTTTTGCACTTGTGATAGTGTTGAAAAACCACTTTTGGCACTTGTGTTAGTGTTGAAAAACCACTTTTCGCACTTGTGTTAGTGTTGAAAAACCACTTTTCGCACTTGTGTTGGTGCAGGAAACCACTTTTGCACTTGTATTAGTGTGTAAAAAACACTTTTTGCACTTGTGATAGTGTTGAAAAACCACTTTTCACACTTGTGTTAGTGTTGAAAAACCACTTTTCGCACTTGTGTTAGTGTTGAAAAACCACTTTTCGCACTTGTGTTGGTGCAGGAAACCACTTTTGCACTTGTATTAGTGTGGAAAAACCACTTTTTGCACTTGTGTTAGTGTTGAAAAACCACTTTTCGCACTTGTGTTAGTGTTGAAAAACCACTTTTCGCACTTGTGTTAGTGTTGAAAAACCACTTTTTGCACTTGTGTTGGTGCAGGAAACCACTTTTGCACTTGTATTAGTGTGGAAAAAACACTTTTTGCACTTGTGATATTGTTGAAAAACCACTTTTCTCACATGTGTTAGTGTTGAAAAACCACTTTTCGCACTTGTGTTGCTGCAGGAACCCACTTTTGCACTTGTATTAGTGTGGAAAAACCACTTTTCGCACTTGTGTTAGTGTTGAAAAACCACTTTTCCACTTGTGTTAGTGTTGAAAAACCACTTTTCGCACTTGTGTTGGTGCAGGAAACCACTTTTGCACTTGTATTAGTGTGGAAAAAACACTTTTTGCACTTGTGTTAGTGTTGAAAAACCACTTTTCGCACTTGTGTTAGTTTTGAAAAACCACTTTTCGCACTTGTGTTGGTGCAGGAAACCACTTTTGCACTTATATTAGTGTGGAAAAACACTTTTTGCACTTGTGTTAGTGTTAAAAAACCACTTTTCGCACTTGTGTTGGTGCAGGAAACCACTTTTGCACTTGTGATAGTGTTGAAAAACCACTTTTCACACTTGTGTTAGTGTTGAAAAACCACTTTTCGCACTTGTGTTGGTGCAGGAAACCACTTTTGCACTTGTATTAGTGTGGAAAAAACACTTTTTGCACTTGTGATAGTGTTGAAAAACCACTTTTCGCACTTGTGTTAGTGTGGAAAACCCACTTTTCGCACTTGTGTTAGTGCAGGAAACCACTTTTGCACATGTATTAGTGTGGAAAAACCACTTTTCGCACTTGTGTTAGTGTTGAAAAACCACTTTTCGCACTTGTGTTAGTGTTGAAAAACCACTTTTCGCACTTGTGTTAGTGCAGGAAACCACATTTTCACTTGTATTAGTGTGGAAAAAACACTTTTCGCACTTGTGTTAGTGTTGAAAAACCACTTTTCGCACTTGTGTTAGTGTTGAAAAACCACTTTTCGCACCTGTGTTGGTGCAGGAAACCACTTTTGCACTTGTATTAGTGAGGCAAAAACACTTTTTGCACTTGTGATAGTGTTGAAAAACCACTTTTCGCACTTGTGTTAGTGTTGAAAAACCACTTTTCGCACTTGTTAGTGTTGAAAAACCACTTTTCGCACTTGTGTTATTGTTTTAAAAACCACTTTTCGCACTTGTGTTGGTGCAGGAAACCACTTTTGCACTTGCATTAGTGTGGAAAAACCACTTTTTGCACTTGATAGTGTTGAAAAACCACTTTTTGCACTTGTGTTAGTGTTGAAAAACCACTTTTCGCACTTGTGTTGGTGCAGGAAACCACTTTTGCACTTGTATTAGTGTGGAATAACCACTTTTTGCACTTGTGATAGTGTTGAAAAACAAATTTTCGCACTTATGTTAGTGTTGAAAAACCACTTCTCGCACTTGTGTTGGTGCAGGAAACCACTTTTGCACTTGTATTAGTGTGGAAAAAACACTTTTTGCACTTGTGATAGTGTTGAAAAACCACTTTTCGCACTTGGGTTAGTGTTGAAAAACCACTTTTCGCACTTGTGTTGGTGCAGGAAACCACTTTTGCACTTGTATTAGTGTGGAAAAACCACTTTTCGCACTTGTGTTAGTGTTGAAAAACCACTTTTCGCACTTGTGTTGGTGCAGGAAACCACATTTGCACTTGTATTAGTGTGGAAAAAACACTTTTCGCACTTGTGTTAGTGTTGAAAAACCACTTTTCGCACCTGTGTTGGTGCAGGAAACCACTTTTGCACTTGTATTAGTGTGGAAAAAACACTTTTTGCACTTGTGATAGTGTTGAAAAACCACTTTTCGCACTTGTGTTAGTGTTGAAAAACCACTTTTCGCACTTGTGTTAGTGTTGAAAAACCACTTTTCGCACTTGTGTTGGTGCAGGAAACCACTTTTGCACTTGTATTAGTGTGTAAAAAACACTTTTCGCACTTATGTTAGTGTTGAAAAACCACTTTTCGCACTTGTGTTAGTGTTGAAAAAACATTTTTTGCACTTGTGTTAGTGTTGAAAAACCACTTTTCGCACTTGTGTTGGTGCAGGAAACCACATTTGCACTTGTATTAGTGTGGAAAAAACACTTTTCACACTTGTGTTAGTGTTGAAAAACCACTTTTCGCACTTGTGTTAGTGTTGAAAAACCACTTTTCGCACTTGTGTTAGTGCAGGAAACCACATTTTCACTTGTATTAGTGTGGAAAAAACACTTTTCGCACTTGTGTTAGTGTTGAAAAACCACTTTTCGCACTTGTGTTAGTGTTGAAAAACCACTTTTCGCACCTGTGTTGGTGCAGGAAACCACTTTTGCACTTGTATTAGTGAGGCAAAAACACTTTTTGCACTTGTGATAGTGTTGAAAAACCACTTTTCGCACTTGTGTTAGTGTTGAAAAACCACTTTTCGCACTTGTTAGTGTTGAAAAACCACTTTTCGCACTTGTGTTATTGTTTTAAAAACCACTTTTCGCACTTGTGTTGGTGCAGGAAACCACTTTTGCACTTGCATTAGTGTGGAAAAACCACTTTTTGCACTTGATAGTGTTGAAAAACCACTTTTTGCACTTGTGTTAGTGTTGAAAAACCACTTTTCGCACTTGTGTTGGTGCAGGAAACCACTTTTGCACTTGTATTAGTGTGGAATAACCACTTTTTGCACTTGTGATAGTGTTGAAAAACAAATTTTCGCACTTATGTTAGTGTTGAAAAACCACTTCTCGCACTTGTGTTGGTGCAGGAAACCACTTTTGCACTTGTATTAGTGTGGAAAAAACACTTTTTGCACTTGTGATAGTGTTGAAAAACCACTTTTCGCACTTGGGTTAGTGTTGAAAAACCACTTTTCGCACTTGTGTTGGTGCAGGAAACCACTTTTGCACTTGTATTAGTGTGGAAAAACCACTTTTCGCACTTGTGTTAGTGTTGAAAAACCACTTTTCGCACTTGTGTTGGTGCAGGAAACCACATTTGCACTTGTATTAGTGTGGAAAAAACACTTTTCGCACTTGTGTTAGTGTTGAAAAACCACTTTTCGCACCTGTGTTGGTGCAGGAAACCACTTTTGCACTTGTATTAGTGTGGAAAAAACACTTTTTGCACTTGTGATAGTGTTGAAAAACCACTTTTCGCACTTGTGTTAGTGTTGAAAAACCACTTTTCGCACTTGTGTTAGTGTTGAAAAACCACTTTTCGCACTTGTGTTGGTGCAGGAAACCACTTTTGCACTTGTATTAGTGTGTAAAAAACACTTTTCGCACTTATGTTAGTGTTGAAAAACCACTTTTCGCACTTGTGTTAGTGTTGAAAAAACATTTTTTGCACTTGTGTTAGTGTTGAAAAACCACTTTTCGCACTTGTGTTGGTGCAGGAAACCACATTTGCACTTGTATTAGTGTGGAAAAAACACTTTTCACACTTGTGTTAGTGTTGAAAAACCACTTTTCGCACTTGTGTTAGTGTTGAAAAACCACTTTTTGCACCTGTGTTGGTGCAGGAAACCACTTTTGCACTTGTATTAGTGTGGAAAAAACACTTTTTGCACTTGTGATAGTGTTGAAAAACCACTTTTCGCACTTGTGTTAGTGTTGAAAAACCACTTTTCGCACTTGTGTTAGTGTTGAAAAACCACTTTTCGTACTTGTGTTGGTGCAGGAAACCACTTTTGCACTTGTATTAGTGTGGAAAAACCACTTTTCGCACTTGTGTTGGTGCAGGAAACCACTTTTGCACTTGTATTAGTGTGGAAAAAGCACTTTTTGCACTTATGATACTGTTGAAAAACCACTTTTCACACTTGTGTTAGTGTTGAAAAACCACTTTTCACACTTGTGTTGGTGCAGGAAACCACTTTTGCACTTGTATTAGTGTGGAAAAACACTTTTTGCACTTGTGATAGTGTTGAAAAACCACTTTTCGCACTTGTGTTAGTGTGGAAAAAACCACTTTTCGCACATGTGTTAGTGCAGGAAGCCACTTTTGCACTTGTATTAGTGTGGAAAAACCACTTTTCGCACTTGTGTTAGTGTTGAAAAACCACTTTTCGCACCTGTGTTGGTGCAGGAAACCACTTTTGCACTTGTATTAGTGTGGAAAAAACACTTTTTGCACTTGTGATAGTGTTGAAAAACCACTTTTCGCACTTGTTAGTGTTGAAAAACCACTTTTCGCACTTGTGTTGGTGCAGGAATTCCACTTTTGCACTTGTATTAGTGTGGAAAAACCACTTTTCGCACTTGTGTTAGTGTTGAAAAACCACTTTTCGCACTTGTGTTAGTGTTGAAAAACCACTTTTCGCACTTGTGTTGGTGCAGGAAACCACTTTTGCACTTGTATTAGTGTGGAAAAAACACTTTTTGCACTTGTGATAGTGTTGAAAAACCACTTTTCGCACTTGTGTTAGTGTTGAAAAACCACTTTTCCCACTTGTGTTGGTGCAGGAAACCACTTTTGCACTTGTATTAGTGTGGAAAAACCACTTTTCGCACTTGTGTTATTGTTTTAAAAACCACTTTTCGCACTTGTGTTGGTGCAGGAAACCACTTTTGCACTTGTATTAGTGTGGAAAAACCACTTTTTGCACTTGTGATAGTGTTGAAAAACAAATTTTCGCACTTATGTTAGTGTTGAAAAACCACTTCTCGCACTTGTGTTGGTGCAGGAAACCACTTTTGCACTTGTATTAGTGTGGAAAAAACACTTTTTGCACTTGTGATAGTGTTGAAAAACCACTTTTCGCACTTGGGTTAGTGTTGAAAAACCACTTTTCGCACTTGTATTGGTGCAGGAAACCACTTTTGCACTTGTATTAGTGTGGAAAAACCACTTTTCGCACTTGTGTTAGTGTTGAAAAACCACTTTTCGCACTTATGTTAGTGTTGAAAAACCACTTTTCGCACTTGTGTTAGTGTTGAAAAAACACTTTTCGCACTTGTGTTAGTGTTGAAAAACCACTTTTCGCACTTGTGTTGGTGCAGGAAACCACATTTGCACTTGTATTAGTGTGGAAAAAACACTTTTCGCACTTGTGTTAGTGTTGAAAAACCACTTTTCGCACTTGTGTTAGTGTTGAAAAACCACTTTTCGCACCTGTGTTGGTGCAGGAAACCACTTTTGCACTTGTATTAGTGTGGAAAAAACACTTTTTGCACTTGTGATAGTGTTGAAAAACCACTTTTGGCACTTGTGTTAGTGTTGAAAAACCACTTTTCGCACTTGTGTTAGTGTTGAAAAACCACTTTTCGCACTTGTGTTTGTGCAGGAAACCACTTTTGCACTTGTATTAGTGTGTAAAAAACACTTTTTGCACTTGTGATAGTGTTGAAAAACCACTTTTCACACTTGTGTTAGTGTTGAAAAACCACTTTTCGCACTTGTGTTAGTGTTGAAAAACCACTTTTCGCACTTGTGTTGGTGCAGGAAACCACTTTTGCACTTGTATTAGTGTGGAAAAACCACTTTTTGCACTTGTGTTAGTGTTGAAAAACCACTTTTCGCACTTGTGTTAGTGTTGAAAAACCACTTTTCGCACTTGTGTTAGTGTTGAAAAACCACTTTTTGCACTTGTGTTGGTGCAGGAAACCACTTTTGCACTTGTATTAGTGTGGAAAAAACACTTTTTGCACTTGTGATATTGTTGAAAAACCACTTTTCTCACATGTGTTAGTGTTGAAAAACCACTTTTCGCACTTGTGTTGCTGCAGGAACCCACTTTTGCACTTGTATTAGTGTGGAAAAACCACTTTTCGCACTTGTGTTAGTGTTGAAAAACCACTTTTCCACTTGTGTTAGTGTTGAAAAACCACTTTTCGCACTTGTGTTGGTGCAGGAAACCACTTTTGCACTTGTATTAGTGTGGAAAAAACACTTTTTGCACTTGTGTTAGTGTTGAAAAACCACTTTTCGCACTTGTGTTAGTTTTGAAAAACCACTTTTCGCACTTGTGTTGGTGCAGGAAACCACTTTTGCACTTATATTAGTGTGGAAAAAACACTTTTTGCACTTGTGTTAGTGTTAAAAAACCACTTTTCGCACTTGTGTTGGTGCAGGAAACCACTTTTGCACTTGTGATAGTGTTGAAAAACCACTTTTCACACTTGTGTTAGTGTTGAAAAACCACTTTTCGCACTTGTGTTGGTGCAGGAAACCACTTTTGCACTTGTATTAGTGTGGAAAAAACACTTTTTGCACTTGTGATAGTGTTGAAAAACCACTTTTCGCACTTGTGTTAGTGTGGAAAACCCACTTTTCGCACTTGTGTTAGTGCAGGAAACCACTTTTGCACATGTATTAGTGTGGAAAAACCACTTTTCGCACTTGTGTTAGTGTTGAAAAACCACTTTTCGCACTTGTGTTAGTGTTGAAAAACCACTTTTCGCACTTGTGTTAGTGCAGGAAACCACATTTTCACTTGTATTAGTGTGGAAAAAACACTTTTCGCACTTGTGTTAGTGTTGAAAAACCACTTTTCGCACTTGTGTTAGTGTTGAAAAACCACTTTTCGCACCTGTGTTGGTGCAGGAAACCACTTTTGCACTTGTATTAGTGAGGCAAAAACACTTTTTGCACTTGTGATAGTGTTGAAAAACCACTTTTCGCACTTGTGTTAGTGTTGAAAAACCACTTTTCGCACTTGTTAGTGTTGAAAAACCACTTTTCGCACTTGTGTTATTGTTTTAAAAACCACTTTTCGCACTTGTGTTGGTGCAGGAAACCACTTTTGCACTTGCATTAGTGTGGAAAAACCACTTTTTGCACTTGATAGTGTTGAAAAACCACTTTTTGCACTTGTGTTAGTGTTGAAAAACCACTTTTCACACTTGTGTTGGTGCAGGAAACCACTTTTGCACTTGTATTAGTGTGGAATAACCACTTTTTGCACTTGTGATAGTGTTGAAAAACAAATTTTCGCACTTATGTTAGTGTTGAAAAACCACTTCTCGCACTTGTGTTGGTGCAGGAAACCACTTTTGCACTTGTATTAGTGTGGAAAAAACACTTTTTGCACTTGTGATAGTGTTGAAAAACCACTTTTCGCACTTGGGTTAGTGTTGAAAAACCACTTTTCGCACTTGTGTTGGTGCAGGAAACCACTTTTGCACTTGTATTAGTGTGGAAAAACCACTTTTCGCACTTGTGTTAGTGTTGAAAAACCACTTTTCGCACTTGTGTTGGTGCAGGAAACCACATTTGCACTTGTATTAGTGTGGAAAAAACACTTTTCGCACTTGTGTTAGTGTTGAAAAACCACTTTTCGCACCTGTGTTGGTGCAGGAAACCACTTTTGCACTTGTATTAGTGTGGAAAAAACACTTTTTGCACTTGTGATAGTGTTGAAAAACCACTTTTCGCACTTGTGTTAGTGTTGAAAAACCACTTTTCGCACTTGTGTTAGTGTTGAAAAACCACTTTTCGCACTTGTGTTGGTGCAGGAAACCACTTTTGCACTTGTATTAGTGTGTAAAAAACACTTTTCGCACTTATGTTAGTGTTGAAAAACCACTTTTCGCACTTGTGTTAGTGTTGAAAAAACATTTTTTGCACTTGTGTTAGTGTTGAAAAACCACTTTTCGCACTTGTGTTGGTGCAGGAAACCACATTTGCACTTGTATTAGTGTGGAAAAAACACTTTTCACACTTGTGTTAGTGTTGAAAAACCACTTTTCGCACTTGTGTTAGTGTTGAAAAACCACTTTTCGCACCTGTGTTGGTGCAGGAAACCACTTTTGCACTTGTATTAGTGTGGAAAAAACACTTTTTGCACTTGTGATAGTGTTGAAAAACCACTTTTCGCACTTGTGTTAGTGTTGAAAAACCACTTTTCGCACTTGTGTTAGTGTTGAAAAACCACTTTTCGCACTTGTGTTGGTGCAGGAAACCACTTTTGCACTTGTATTAGTGTGTAAAAAACACTTTTTGCACTTGTGATAGTGTTGAAAAACCACTTTTCACACTTGTGTTAGTGTTGAAAAACCACTTTTCGCACTTGTGTTAGTGTTGAAAAACCACTTTTCGCACTTGTGTTGGTGCAGGAAACCACTTTTGCACTTGTATTAGTGTGGAAAAACCACTTTTTGCACTTGTGTTAGTGTTGAAAAACCACTTTTCGCACTTGTGTTAGTGTTGAAAAACCACTTTTCGCACTTGTGTTAGTGTTGAAAAACCACTTTTTGCACTTGTGTTGGTGCAGGAAACCACTTTTGCACTTGTATTAGTGTGGAAAAAACACTTTTTGCACTTGTGATAGTGTTGAAAAACCACTTTTCTCACATGTGTTAGTGTTGAAAAACCACTTTTCGCACTTGTGTTGCTGCAGGAACCCACTTTTGCACTTGTATTAGTGTGGAAAAACCACTTTTCGCACTTGTGTTAGTGTTGAAAAACCACTTTTCCACTTGTGTTAGTGTTGAAAAACCACTTTTCGCACTTGTGTTGGTGCAGGAAACCACTTTTGCACTTGTATTAGTGTGGAAAAAACACTTTTTGCACTTGTGTTAGTGTTGAAAAACCACTTTTCGCACTTGTGTTAGTTTTGAAAAACCACTTTTCGCACTTGTGTTGGTGCAGGAAACCACTTTTGCACTTATATTAGTGTGGAAAAAACACTTTTTGCACTTGTGTTAGTGTTGAAAAACCACTTTTCGCACTTGTGTTGGTGCAGGAAACCACTTTTGCACTTGTGATAGTGTTGAAAAACCACTTTTCACACTTGTGTTATTGTTGAAAAACCACTTTTCGCACTTGTGTTGGTGCAGGAAACCACTTTTGCACTTGTATTAGTGTGGAAAAAACACTTTTTGCACTTGTGATAGTGTTGAAAAACCACTTTTCACACTTGTGTTAGTGTGGAAAACCCACTTTTCGCACTTGTGTTAGTGCAGGAAACCACTTTTGCACATGTATTAGTGTGGAAAAACCACTTTTCGCACTTGTGTTAGTGTTGAAAAACCACTTTTCGCACTTGTGTTAGTGTTGAAAAACCACTTTTCGCACTTGTGTTAGTGCAGGAAACAACATTTTCACTTGTATTAGTGTGGAAAAAACACTTTTCGCACTTGTGTTAGTGTTGAAAAACCACTTTTCGCACTTGTGTTAGTGTTGAAAAACCACTTTTCGCACCTGTGTTGGTGCAGGAAACCACTTTTGCACTTGTATTAGTGTGGAAAAAACACTTTTTGCACTTGTGATAGTGTTGAAAAACCACTTTTCACACTTGTGTTAGTGTGGAAAACCCACTTTTCGCACTTGTGTTAGTGCAGGAAACCACTTTTGCACATGTATTAGTGTGGAAAAACCACTTTTCGCACTTGTGTTAGTGTTGAAAAACCACTTTTCGCACTTGTGTTAGTGTTGAAAAACCACTTTTCGCACTTGTGTTAGTGCAGGAAACAACATTTTCACTTGTATTAGTGTGGAAAAAACACTTTTCGCACTTGTGTTAGTGTTGAAAAACCACTTTTCGCACTTGTGTTAGTGTTGAAAAACCACTTTTCGCACCTGTGTTGGTGCAGGAAACCACTTTTGCACTTGTATTAGTGAGGCAAAAACACTTTTTGCACTTGTGATAGTGTTGAAAAACCACTTTTCGCACTTGTGTTAGTGTTGAAAAACCACTTTTCGCACTTGTTAGTGTTGAAAAACCACTTTTCGCACTTGTGTTGGTGCAGGAAACCACTTTTGCACTTGTATTAGTGTGGAAAAACCACTTTTCGCACTTGTGTTAGTGTTGAAAAACCACTTTTCGCACTTGTGTTAGTGTTGAAAAACCACTTTTCGCACTTGTGTTGGTGCAGGAAACCACTTTTGCACTTGTATTAGTGTGGAAAAAACACTTTTTGCACTTGTGATACTGTTGAAAAACCACTTTTCGCACTTGTGTTAGTGTTGAAAAACCACTTTTCCCACTTGTGTTGGTGCAGGAAACCACTTTAGCACTTGTATTAGTGTGGAAACACCACTTTTCACACTTGTGTTATTGTTTTAAAAACCACTTTTCGCACTTGTGTTGGTGCAGGAAACCACTTTTGCACTTGTCTTAGTGTGGAAAAACCACTTTTTGCACTTGATAGTGTTGAAAAACCACTTTTTGCACTTGTGTTAGTGTTGAAAAACCACTTTTCGCACTTGTGTTGGTGCAGGAAACCACTTTTGCACTTGTATTAGTGTGGCAAAAACACTTTTTGCACTTGTGATAGTGTTGAAAAACCACTTTTCGCACTTGTGTTAGTGTTGAAAAACCACTTTTCGCACTTGTGTTATTGTTTTAAAAACCACTTTTCGCACTTGTATTAATGTGGAAAAAACACTTTTCGCACTTGTGTTAGTGTTGAAAAACCACTTTTCGCACTTGTGTTAGTGTTGAAAAACCACTTTTCGCACCTGTGTTGGTGCAGGAAACCACATTTGCACTTGTATTAGTGTAGAAAAAACACTTTTCGCACTTGTGTTAGTGTTGAAAAACCACTTTTCGCACTTGTGTTAGTGTTGAAAAACCACTTTTCGCACCTGTGTTGGTGCAGGAAACCACTTTTGCACTTGTATTAGTGTGGAAAAAACACTTTTTGCACTTGTGATAGTGTTGAAAAACCACTTTTCGCACTTGTGTTAGTGTTGAAAAACCACTTTTTGCACTTGTGATAGTGTTGAAAAACCACTTTTCGCACTTGTGATAGTGTTGAAAAACCACTTTTCGCACTTGTGTTAGTGTTGAAAAACCACTTTTCGCACTTGTGTTAGTGTTGAAAAACCACTTTTCGCACTTGTGTTAGTGTTGAAAAACCACTTTTCACACTTGTGTTAGTGCAGGAAACCACATTTTCACTTGTATTAGTGTGGAAAAAACACTTTTCGCACTTGTGTTATTGTTGAAAAACCACTTTTCGCACTTGTGTTAGTGTTGAAAAACCACTTTTCGCACCTGTGTTGGTGCAGGAAACCACTTTTGCACTTGTATTAGTGTGGAAAAAACACTTTTTGCACTTGTGATAGTGTTGAAAAACCACTTTTCGCACTTGTGTTAGTGTTGAAAAACCGCTTTTCGCACTTGTGTTGGTGCAGGAAACCACTTGTGCACTTGTATTAGTGTGGAAAAAACACTTTTTGCACTTGTGTTAGTGTTGAAAAACCACTTTTCGCACTTGTGTTGGTGCAGGAAACCACTTTTGCACTTGTATTGGTGTGGAAAAACCACTTTTCGCACTTGTGTTAGTGTTGAAAAACCACTTTTCGCACTTGTGTTAGTGTTGAAAAGCCACTTTTCGCACTTGTGTTAGTGTTGAAAAACCACTTTTCGCACTTGTGTTGGTGCAGGAAACCACTTTTGCAGTTGTATTAGTGTTGAAAAACCACTTTTCGCGCTTGTGTTAGTGTTGAAAAACCACTTTTCACACTTGTGTCAGTGTTGAAAAACCAAATTTCGCACTTGTGTTGGTGCAGGAAACCACTTTTGCACTTGTATTAGTGTGGAAAAAACACTTTTTGCACTTGTGATAGTGTTGAAAAACCACTTTTCGCACTTGTATTAGTGTGGAAAAACACTTTTTGCATTTGTGATAGTGTTGAAAAACCACTTTTCGCAGTTGTGTTAGTGTTGAAAAACCACTTTTTGCACTTGTGTTGGTGCAGGAAATCACTTTTGCACTTGTATTAGTGTGGAAAAACCACTTTTTGCACTTGTGATAGTGTTGAAAAACCACTTTTCGCAGTTGTGTTAGTGTTGAAAAACCACTTTTTGCACTTGTGTTGGTGCAGGAAATCACTTTTGCACTTGTATTAGTGTGGAAAAACCACTTTTCGCACTTGTGTTAGTGTTGAAAAACCACTTTTCGCACTTGTGTTGGTGCAGGAAACCACTTTTGTACTTGTGATAGTGTTGAAAAACCACTTTTCGCACTTGTGTTAGTGTTGAAAAACCACTTTTCACACTTGTGTGTTGGTGCAGGAAACCACTTTTGCACTTGTATTAGTGTGGCAAAACCACTTTTCGCACTTGTGTTAGTGTTGAAAAACCACTTTTCGCACTTGTGTTAGTGTTGAAAAACCACTTTTCGCACTTGTGTTAGTGTTGAAAAACCACATTTCGCACTTGTGTTAGTGTTGAAAAACCACTTTTCGCACTTGTGTTGGTGCAGGAAACCACTTTTTCACTTGTATTAGTGTGGAAAAAACACCTTTTGCACTTGTGATAATGTTGAAAAACCACTTTTTGCACTTGTTTTGGTGCAGGAAACCACTTTAGCACTTGTATTAGTGTGGAAAAACCACTTTTCGCACTTGTGTTAGTGTTGAAAAACCACTTTTTGCACTTGTGTTAGTACAGGAAACCACATTTTCACTTGTATTAGTGTGGAAAAAACACTTTTCGCACTTGTGTTAGTGTTGAAAAACCACTTTTCGCACTTGTGTTAGTGTTGAAAAACCACTTTTCGCACTTGTGTTGGTGCAGGAAACCACTTTTGCACTTGTATTGGTATGGAAAAACCACTTTTGCACTTGTATTAGTGTGGAAAAAACACTTTTTGCACTTGTGATAGTGTTGAAAAACCACTTTTCGCACTTGTATTAGTGTGGAAAAACACTTTTTGCATTTGTGATAGTGTTGAAAAACCACTTTTCGCAGTTGTTAGTGTTGAAAAACCACTTTTCGCACTTGTATTGGTGCAGGAAATCACTTTTGCACTTGTATTAGTGTGGAAAAACCACTTTTTGCACTTGTGATAGTGTTGAAAAACCACTTTTCGCACTTATGTTAGTGTTGAAAAACCACTTTTCGCACTTGTGTTGGTGCAGGAAACCACTTTTGCACTTGTGATCGTGTTGAAAAACCACTTTTCGCACTTGTGTTAGTGTTGAAAAACCACTTTTCGTACTTGTGTTGGTGCAGGAAACCACTTTTGCACTTGTATAAGTGTGGAAAAACCACTTTTCGCACTTGTGTTAGTGTTGAAAAACCACTTTTCGCACTTGTGTTGGTGCAGGAAACCACTTTTGTACTTGTGATAGTGTTGAAAAACCACTTTTCGCACTTGTGTTAGTGTTGAAAAACCACTTTTCGCACTTGTGTTGGTGCAGGAAACCACTTTTGCACTTGTATTAGTGTGGAAAAAACACTTTTTGCACTTGTGATAGTGTTGAAAAACCACTTTTCGCACTTGTGTTAGTTTTGAAAAACCACTTTTCGCACTTGTGTTAGTGTTGAAAAACTACTTTTCACACTTGTGTTGGTGCAGGAAACCACTTTTGCACTTGTATTAGTGTGGCAAAACCACTTTTCGCACTTGTGTTAGTGTTGAAAAACCACTTTTCGCACTTGTGTTAGTGTTGAAAAACCACTTTTCGCACTTGTGTTTGTGCAGGAAACCACTTTTGCACTTGTATTAGTGTGGGAAAAACACTTTTTGCACTTGTGATAGTGTTGAAAAACCACTTTTCGCACTTGTGTTAGTGTTGAAAAACCACATTTCGCACTTGTGTTAGTGTTGAAAAACCACTTTTCGCACTTGTGTTGGTGCAGGAAACCACTTTTTCACTTGTATTAGTGTGGAAAAAACACTTTTTGCACTTGTGTTAGTGTGAAAAACCACTTTTTGCACTTGTGATAGTGTTGAAAAACCACTTTTCGCACTTGTGTTAGTGTTGAAAAACCACTTTTCGCACCTGTGTTGGTGCAGGAAACCACTTTTGCACTTGTATTAGTGTGGGAAAAACACTTTTCGCACTTGTGTTAGTGTTGAAAAACCACTTTTTGCACTTGTTTTGGTGCAGGAAACCACTTTTGCACTTGTATTAGTGTGGAAAAACCACTTTTCGCACTTGTGTTAGTGTTGAAAAACCACTTTTCGCACTTGTGTTAGTGTTGAAAAACCACTTTTCGCACTTGTGTTGGTGCAGGAAACCACATTTGCACTTGTATTAGTGTGGAAAAAACACTTTTCGCACTTGTGTTAGTGTTGAAAAACCACTTTTCGCACGTGTATTAGTGTGGAAAAACACTTTTTGCACTTGTGATAGTGTTGAAAAACCACTTTTCGCACTTGTGTTAGTGTTGAAAAACCACTTTTCGCACTTGTGTTGGTGCAGGAAACCACTTTTGCACTTGTATTAGTGTGGAAAAACCACTTTTTCCACTTGTGATAGTGTTGAAAAACCACTTTTCGCACTTGTGTTGGTGCAGGAAACCACTTTTGCACTTGTGATAGTGTTGAAAAACCACTTTTCGCATTTGTGTTAGTGTTGAAAAACCACTTTTCGTACTTGTGTTGGTGCAGGAAACCACTTTTGCACTTGTATTAGTGTGGAAAATCCACTTTTCGCACTTATGTTCGTGTTGAAAAACCACTTTTCGCACTTGTGTTGGTGCAGGAAACCACTTTTGCACTTGTATTAGTGTGGAAAAACCACTTTTTGCACTTGTGATAGTGTTGAAAAACCACTTTTCGCACTTGTGTTGGTGCAGGAATCCACTTTTGCACTTGTGATAGTGTTGAAAAACCACTTTTCGCAGTTGTGTAAGTGTTGAAAAACCACTTTTCGCACTTGTGTTGGTGCAGGAACCCACTCTTGCACTTGTATTAGTGTGGAAAAACCACATTTCGCACTTGTGTTAGTGTTGAAAAACCACTTTTCGCACTTGTGTTAGTGTTGAAAAACCACTTTTAGTACTTGTGTTGGTGCAGGAAACCACTTTTGCACTTGTATTAGTGTGGAAAACCCACTTTTCGCACTTGTGTTTGTGTTGAAAAACCACTTTTCGCACGTGTTGGTGCAGGAAACCACTTTTGCACTTGTATTAGTGTGGAAAAAACACTTTTTGCACTTGTGATAGTGTTGAAAAACCACTTTTCGCACTTGTGTTAATGTGGAAAAAACCACTTTTCGCACATGTGTTAGTGTGGAAAAACCACTTTTCGCACTTGTGTTAGTGTTGAAAAACCACTTTTCGCACTTGTGTTAGTGTTGAAAAACCACTTTTCGCACCTGTGTTGGTGCAGGAAACCACTTTTGCACTTGTATTAGTGTGGAAAAAACACTTTTTGCACTTGTGATAGTGTTGAAAAACCACTTTTCGCACTTGTTAGTGTTGAAAAACCACTTTTCGCACTTGTGTTGGTGCAGGAAACCACTTTTGCACTTGTATTAGTGTGGATAAACCACTTTTCGCACTTGTGTTAGTGTTGAAAAACCACTTTTCGCACATGTGTTAGTGTTGAAAAACCACTTTTCGCACTTGTGTTGGTGCAGGAAACCACTTTTGCACTTGTATTAGTGTGGAAAAAACACTTTTTGCACTTGTGATAGTGTTGAAAAACCACTTTTCGCAATTGTGTTAGTGTTGAAAAACCACTTTTCCCACTTGTGTTGGTGCAGGAAACCACTTTTGCACTTGTATTAGTGTGGAAAAACCACTTTTCGCACTTGTGTTATTGTTTTAAAAACCACTTTTCGCACTTGTGTTGGTGCAGGAAACCACTTTTGCACTTGTATTAGTGTGGAAAAACCACTTTTTGCACTTGATAGTGTTGAAAAACCACTTTTCGCACTTGTGTTAGTGTTGAAAAACCACTTTTCGCACTTGTGTTGGTGCAGGAAACCACTTTTGCACTTGTATTAGTGTGGAAAAACCACCTTTTGCACTTGTGATAGTGTTGAAAAACAAATTTTCGCACTTATGTTAGTGTTGAAAAACCACTTCTCGCACTTGTGTTGGTGCAGGAAACCACTTTTGCACTTGTATTAGTGTGGAAAAAACACTTTTTGCACTTGTGATAGTGTTGAAAAACCACTTTTCGCACTTGGGTTAGTGTTGAAAAACCACTTTTCGCACTTGTGTTGGTGCAGGAAACCACTTTTGCACTTGTATTAGTGTGGAAAAACCACTTTTCGCACTTGTGTTTGTGTTGAAAAACCACTTTTCACACGTGTTGGTGCAGGAAACCACTTTTGCACTTGTATTAGTGTGGAAAAAACACTTTTTGCACTTGTGATAGTGTTGAAAAACCACTTTTTGCACTTGTGTTAGTACAGGAAACCACATTTTCACTTGTATTAGTGTGGAAAAAACACTTTTCGCACTTGTGTTAGTGTTGAAAAACCACTTTTCGCACTTGTGTTAGTGTTGAAAAACCACTTTTCGCACTTGTGTTGGTGCAGGAAACCACTTTTGCACTTGTATTGGTATGGAAAAACCACTTTTGCACTTGTATTAGTGTGGAAAAAACACTTTTTGCACTTGTGATAGTGTTGAAAAACCACTTTTCGCACTTGTATTAGTGTGGGAAAACACTTTTTGCATTTGTGATAGTGTTGAAAAACCACTTTTCGCAGTTGTTAGTGTTGAAAAACCACTTTTCGCACTTGTGTTGGTGCAGGAAATCACTTTTGCACTTGTATTAGTGTGGAAAAACCACTTTTTGCACTTGTGATAGTGTTGAAAAACCACTTTTCGCACTTATGTTAGTGTTGAAAAACCACTTTTCGCACTTGTGTTGGTGCAGGAAACCACTTTTGCACTTGTGATCGTGTTGAAAAACCACTTTTCGCACTTGTGTTAGTGTTGAAAAACCACTTTTCGTACTTGTGTTGGTGCAGGAAACCACTTTTGCACTTGTATAAGTGTGGAAAAACCACTTTTCGCACTTGTGTTAGTGTTGAAAAACCACTTTTCGCACTTGTGTTGGTGCAGGAAACCACTTTTGTACTTGTGATAGTGTTGAAAAACCACTTTTCGCACTTGTGTTAGTGTTGAAAAACCACTTTTCGCACTTGTGTTGGTGCAGGAAACCACTTTTGCACTTGTATTAGTGTGGAAAAAACACTTTTTGCACTTGTGATAGTGTTGAAAAACCACTTTTCGCACTTGTGTTAGTTTTGAAAAACCACTTTTCGCACTTGTGTTAGTGTTGAAAAACTACTTTTCACACTTGTGTTGGTGCAGGAAACCACTTTTGCACTTGTATTAGTGTGGCAAAACCACTTTTCGCACTTGTGTTAGTGTTGAAAAACCACTTTTCGCACTTGTGTTAGTGTTGAAAAACCACTTTTCGCACTTGTGTTTGTGCAGGAAACCACTTTTGCACTTGTATTAGTGTGGGAAAAACACTTTTTGCACTTGTGATAGTGTTGAAAAACCACTTTTCGCACTTGTGTTAGTGTTGAAAAACCACATTTCGCACTTGTGTTAGTGTTGAAAAACCACTTTTCGCACTTGTGTTGGTGCAGGAAACCACTTTTTCACTTGTATTAGTGTGGAAAAAACACTTTTTGCACTTGTGTTAGTGTGAAAAACCACTTTTTGCACTTGTGATAGTGTTGAAAAACCACTTTTCGCACTTGTGTTAGTGTTGAAAAACCACTTTTCGCACCTGTGTTGGTGCAGGAAACCACTTTTGCACTTGTATTAATGTGGGAAAAACACTTTTCGCACTTGTGTTAGTGTTGAAAAACCACTTTTTGCACTTGTTTTGGTGCAGGAAACCACTTTTGCACTTGTATTAGTGTGGAAAAACCACTTTTCGCACTTGTGTTAGTGTTGAAAAACCACTTTTCGCACTTGTGTTAGTGTTGAAAAACCACTTTTCGCACTTGTGTTAGTGTTGAAAAACCACTTTTCGCACTTGTGTTGGTGCAGGAAACCACATTTGCACTTGTATTAGTGTGGAAAAAACACTTTTCGCACTTGTGTTAGTGTTGAAAAACCACTTTTCGCACGTGTATTAGTGTGGAAAAACACTTTTTGCACTTGTGATAGTGTTGAAAAACCACTTTTCGCACTTGTGTTAGTGTTGAAAAACCACTTTTCGCACTTGTGTTGGTGCAGGAAACCACTTTTGCACTTGTATTAGTGTGGAAAAACCACTTTTTCCACTTGTGATAGTGTTGAAAAACCACTTTTCGCACTTGTGTTGGTGCAGGAAACCACTTTTGCACTTGTGATAGTGTTGAAAAACCACTTTTCGCAATTGTGTTAGTGTTGAAAAACCACTTTTCGTACTTGTGTTGGTGCAGGAAACCACTTTTGCACTTGTATTAGTGTGGAAAATCCACTTTTCGCACTTATGTTCGTGTTGAAAAACCACTTTTCGCACTTGTGTTGGTGCAGGAAACCACTTTTGCACTTGTATTAGTGTGGATAAACCACTTTTTGCACTTGTGATAGTGTTGAAAAACCACTTTTCGCACTTGTGTTGGTGCAGGAAACCACTTTTGCACTTGTGATAGTGTTGAAAAACCACTTTTCGCAGTTGTGTAAGTGTTGAAAAACCACTTTTCGCACTTGTGTTGGTGCAGGAACCCACTTTTGCACTTGTATTAGTGTGGAAAAACCACATTTCGCACTTGTGTTAGTGTTGAAAATCCACTTTTCGCACTTGTGTTAGTGTTGAAAAACCACTTTTAGTACTTGTGTTGGTGCAGGAAACCACTTTTGCACTTGTATTAGTGTGGAAAACCCACTTTTCGCACTTGTGTTTGTGTTGAAAAACCACTTTTCGCACGTGTTGGTGCAGGAAACCACTTTTGCACTTGTATTAGTGTGGAAAAAACACTTTTTGCACTTGTGATAGTGTTGAAAAACCACTTTTCGCACTTGTGTTAGTGTGGAAAAAACCACTTTTCGCACATGTGTTAGTGTGGAAAAACCACTTTTCGCACTTGTGTTAGTGTTGAAAAACCACTTTTCGCACTTGTGTTAGTGTTGAAAAACCACTTTTCGCACCTGTGTTGGTGCAGGAAACCACTTTTGCACTTGTATTAGTGTGGAAAAAACACTTTTTGCACTTGTGATAGTGTTGAAAAACCACTTTTCGCACTTGTTAGTGTTGAAAAACCACTTTTCGCACTTGTGTTGGTGCAGGAAACCACTTTTGCACTTGTATTAGTGTGGATAAACCACTTTTCGCACTTGTGTTAGTGTTGAAAAACCACTTTTCGCACATGTGTTAGTGTTGAAAAACCACTTTTCGCACTTGTGTTGGTGCAGGAAACCACTTTTGCACTTGTATTAGTGTGGAAAAAACACTTTTTGCACTTGTGATAGTGTTGAAAAACCACTTTTCGCAATTGTGTTAGTGTTGAAAAACCACTTTTCCCACTTGTGTTGGTGCAGGAAACCACTTTTGCACTTGTATTAGTGTGGAAAAACCACTTTTCGCACTTGTGTTATTGTTTTAAAAACCACTTTTCGCACTTGTGTTGGTGCAGGAAACCACTTTTGCACTTGTATTAGTGTGGAAAAACCACTTTTTGCACTTGATAGTGTTGAAAAACCACTTTTCGCACTTGTGTTAGTGTTGAAAAACCACTTTTCGCACTTGTGTTGGTGCAGGAAACCACTTTTGCACTTGTATTAGTGTGGAAAAACCACCTTTTGCACTTGTGATAGTGTTGAAAAACAAATTTTCGCACTTATGTTAGTGTTGAAAAACCACTTCTCGCACTTGTGTTGGTGCAGGAAACCACTTTTGCACTTGTATTAGTGTGGAAAAAACACTTTTTGCACTTGTGATAGTGTTGAAAAACCACTTTTCGCACTTGGGTTAGTGTTGAAAAACCACTTTTCGCACTTGTGTTGGTGCAGGAAACCACTTTTGCACTTGTATTAGTGTGGAAAAACCACTTTTCGCACTTGTGTTTGTGTTGAAAAACCACTTTTCACACGTGTTGGTGCAGGAAACCACTTTTGCACTTGTATTAGTGTGGAAAAAACACTTTTTGCACTTGTGATAGTGTTGAAAAACCACTTTTCGCACTTGTGTTAGTGTTGAAAAACCACTTTTCGCACCTGTGTTGGTGCAGGAAACCACTTTTGCACTTGTATTAGTGTGGAAAAAACACTTTTTGCACTTGTGATAGTGTTGAAAAACCACTTTTCGCACTTGTTAGTGTTGAAAAACCACTTTTCGCACTTGTGTTGGTGCAGGAAACCACTTTTGCACTTGTATTAGTGTGGAAAAACCACTTTTCGCACTTGTGTTAGTGTTGAAAAACCACTTTTCGCACTTGTGTTAGTGTTGAAAAACCACTTTTCGCACTTGTGTTGGTGCAGGAAACCACTTTTGCACTTGTATTAGTGTGGAAAAAACACTTTTTGCACTTGTGATAGTGTTGAAAAACCACTTTTCGCACTTGTGTTAGTGTTGAAAAACCACTTTTCCCACTTGTGTTGGTGCAGGAAACCACTTTTGCACTTGTATTAGTGTGGAAAAACCACTTTTCGCACTTGTTATTGTCTTAAAAACCACTTTTCGCACTTGTGTTGGTGCAGGAAACCACTTTTGCACTTGTATTAGTGTGGAAAAACCACCTTTTGCACTTGATAGTGTTGAAAAACCACTTTTCGCACTTGTGTTAGTGTTGAAAAACCACTTTTCGCACTTGTGTTGGTGCAGGAAACCACTTTTGCACTTGTATTAGTGTGGAAAAACCACTTTTTGCACTTGTGATAGTGTTGAAAATTTTTTTTCGCACTTATGTTAGTGTTGAAAAACCACTCTCGCACTTTTGTGTCGGTGCAGGAAACCACTTTTGCACTTGTATTAGTGTGGAAAACTACTTTTCGCACTTGGGTTAGTGTTGAAAAAACACTTTTTGCACTTGTGACAGTGTTGAAAAACCACTTTTCGCACTTGGGTTAGTGTTGAAAAACCACTTTTCGCACTTGTGTTAGTGTTGAAAAACCACTTTTCGCACTTGTGTTGGTGCAGGAAACCACTTTTGCACTTGTATTAGTGTGGAAAAACCACTTTTCGCACTTGTGTTATTGGTGAAAAACCACTTTTCACACTTGTGTCAGTGTTGAAAAACCACTTTTTGCACTTATGTTGGTGCAGGAAACCACTTTTGCACTTGTATTAGTGTGGAAAAAACACTTTTTGCACTTGTGATAGTGTTGAAAAACAAATTTTTGCACTTATGTTAGTGTTGAAAAACCACTTTTCGCACTTGTGTTAGTGTTGAAAAAACACTTTTCGCACTTGTGTTAGTGTTGAAAAACTACTTTTCGCACTTGTGTTGGTGCAGGAAACCACATTTGCACTTGTATTAGTGTGGAAAAAACACTTTTCGCACTTGTGTTAGTGTTGAAAAACCACTTTTCGCACTTGTGTTAGTGTTGAAAAACCACTTTTCGCACCTGTGTTTGTGCAGGAAACCACTTTTGCACTTGTATTAGTGTGGAAAAAACACTTTTTGCACTTGTGATAGTGTTGAAAAACCACTTTTCGCACTTGTGTTAGTGTTGAAAAACCACTTTTCGCACTTGTGTTTGTGCAGGAAACCACTTTTGCACTTGTATTAGTGTGGGAAAAACACTTTTTGCACTTGTGATAGTGTTGAAAAACCACTTTTCGCACTTGTGTTAGTGTTGAAAAACCACATTTCGCACTTGTGTTAGTGTTGAAAAACCACTTTTCGCACTTGTGTTGGTGCAGGAAACCACTTTTTCACTTGTATTAGTGTGGAAAAAACACTTTTTGCACTTGTGTTAGTGTGAAAAACCACTTTTTGCACTTGTGATAGTGTTGAAAAACCACTTTTCGCACTTGTGTTAGTGTTGAAAAACCACTTTTCGCACCTGTGTTGGTGCAGGAAACCACTTTTGCACTTGTATTAATGTGGGAAAAACACTTTTCGCACTTGTGTTAGTGTTGAAAAACCACTTTTTGCACTTGTTTTGGTGCAGGAAACCACTTTTGCACTTGTATTAGTGTGGAAAAACCACTTTTCGCACTTGTGTTAGTGTTGAAAAACCACTTTTCGCACTTGTGTTAGTGTTGAAAAACCACTTTTCGCACTTGTGTTAGTGTTGAAAAACCACTTTTCGCACTTGTGTTGGTGCAGGAAACCACATTTGCACTTGTATTAGTGTGGAAAAAACACTTTTCGCACTTGTGTTAGTGTTGAAAAACCACTTTTCGCACGTGTATTAGTGTGGAAAAACACTTTTTGCACTTGTGATAGTGTTGAAAAACCACTTTTCGCACTTGTGTTAGTGTTGAAAAACCACTTTTCGCACTTGTGTTGGTGCAGGAAACCACTTTTGCACTTGTATTAGTGTGGAAAAACCACTTTTTCCACTTGTGATAGTGTTGAAAAACCACTTTTCGCACTTGTGTTGGTGCAGGAAACCACTTTTGCACTTGTGATAGTGTTGAAAAACCACTTTTCGCAATTGTGTTAGTGTTGAAAAACCACTTTTCGTACTTGTGTTGGTGCAGGAAACCACTTTTGCACTTGTATTAGTGTGGAAAATCCACTTTTCGCACTTATGTTCGTGTTGAAAAACCACTTTTCGCACTTGTGTTGGTGCAGGAAACCACTTTTGCACTTGTATTAGTGTGGATAAACCACTTTTTGCACTTGTGATAGTGTTGAAAAACCACTTTTCGCACTTGTGTTGGTGCAGGAAACCACTTTTGCACTTGTGATAGTGTTGAAAAACCACTTTTCGCAGTTGTGTAAGTGTTGAAAAACCACTTTTCGCACTTGTGTTGGTGCAGGAACCCACTTTTGCACTTGTATTAGTGTGGAAAAACCACATTTCGCACTTGTGTTAGTGTTGAAAAACCACTTTTCGCACTTGTGTTAGTGTTGAAAAACCACTTTTAGTACTTGTGTTGGTGCAGGAAACCACTTTTGCACTTGTATTAGTGTGGAAAACCCACTTTTCGCACTTGTGTTTGTGTTGAAAAACCACTTTTCGCACGTGTTGGTGCAGGAAACCACTTTTGCACTTGTATTAGTGTGGAAAAAACACTTTTTGCACTTGTGATAGTGTTGAAAAACCACTTTTCGCACTTGTGTTAGTGTGGAAAAAACCACTTTTCGCACATGTGTTAGTGTGGAAAAACCACTTTTCGCACTTGTGTTAGTGTTGAAAAACCACTTTTCGCACTTGTGTTAGTGTTGAAAAACCACTTTTCGCACCTGTGTTGGTGCAGGAAACCACTTTTGCACTTGTATTAGTGTGGAAAAAACACTTTTTGCACTTGTGATAGTGTTGAAAAACCACTTTTCGCACTTGTTAGTGTTGAAAAACCACTTTTCGCACTTGTGTTGGTGCAGGAAACCACTTTTGCACTTGTATTAGTGTGGATAAACCACTTTTCGCACTTGTGTTAGTGTTGAAAAACCACTTTTCGCACATGTGTTAGTGTTGAAAAACCACTTTTCGCACTTGTGTTGGTGCAGGAAACCACTTTTGCACTTGTATTAGTGTGGAAAAAACACTTTTTGCACTTGTGATAGTGTTGAAAAACCACTTTTCGCAATTGTGTTAGTGTTGAAAAACCACTTTTCCCACTTGTGTTGGTGCAGGAAACCACTTTTGCACTTGTATTAGTGTGGAAAAACCACTTTTCGCACTTGTGTTATTGTTTTAAAAACCACTTTTCGCACTTGTGTTGGTGCAGGAAACCACTTTTGCACTTGTATTAGTGTGGAAAAACCACTTTTTGCACTTGATAGTGTTGAAAAACCACTTTTCGCACTTGTGTTAGTGTTGAAAAACCACTTTTCGCACTTGTGTTGGTGCAGGAAACCACTTTTGCACTTGTATTAGTGTGGAAAAACCACCTTTTGCACTTGTGATAGTGTTGAAAAACAAATTTTCGCACTTATGTTAGTGTTGAAAAACCACTTCTCGCACTTGTGTTGGTGCAGGAAACCACTTTTGCACTTGTATTAGTGTGGAAAAAACACTTTTTGCACTTGTGATAGTGTTGAAAAACCACTTTTCGCACTTGGGTTAGTGTTGAAAAACCACTTTTCGCACTTGTGTTGGTGCAGGAAACCACTTTTGCACTTGTATTAGTGTGGAAAAACCACTTTTCGCACTTGTGTTTGTGTTGAAAAACCACTTTTCACACGTGTTGGTGCAGGAAACCACTTTTGCACTTGTATTAGTGTGGAAAAAACACTTTTTGCACTTGTGATAGTGTTGAA
This sequence comes from Myxine glutinosa, assembly GCF_964187855.1. Lineage (NCBI taxonomy): Eukaryota > Metazoa > Chordata > Myxini > Myxiniformes > Myxinidae > Myxine > Myxine glutinosa. Next base: position 96,107 of record NW_027616711.1, read on the forward strand.
AAACCACTTTTCGCACTTGTGTTAGTGTTGAAAAACCACTTTTCGCACCTGTGTTGGTGCAGGAAACCACTTTTGCACTTGTATTAGTGTGGAAAAAACACTTTTTGCACTTGTGATAGTGTTGAAAAACCACTTTTCGCACTTGTTAGTGTTGAAAAACCACTTTTCGCACTTGTGTTGGTGCAGGAAACCACTTTTGCACTTGTATTAGTGTGGAAAAACCACTTTTCGCACTTGTGTTAGTGTTGAAAAACCACTTTTCGCACTTGTGTTAGTGTTGAAAAACCACTTTTCGCACTTGTGTTGGTGCAGGAAACCACTTTTGCACTTGTATTAGTGTGGAAAAAACACTTTTTGCACTTGTGATAGTGTTGAAAAACCACTTTTCGCACTTGTGTTAGTGTTGAAAAACCACTTTTCCCACTTGTGTTGGTGCAGGAAACCACTTTTGCACTTGTATTAGTGTGGAAAAACCACTTTTCGCACTTGTTATTGTCTTAAAAACCACTTTTCGCACTTGTGTTGGTGCAGGAAACCACTTTTGCACTTGTATTAGTGTGGAAAAACCACCTTTTGCACTTGATAGTGTTGAAAAACCACTTTTCGCACTTGTGTTAGTGTTGAAAAACCACTTTTCGCACTTGTGTTGGTGCAGGAAACCACTTTTGCACTTGTATTAGTGTGGAAAAACCACTTTTTGCACTTGTGATAGTGTTGAAAATTTTTTTTCGCACTTATGTTAGTGTTGAAAAACCACTCTCGCACTTTTGTGTCGGTGCAGGAAACCACTTTTGCACTTGTATTAGTGTGGAAAACTACTTTTCGCACTTGGGTTAGTGTTGAAAAAACACTTTTTGCACTTGTGACAGTGTTGAAAAACCACTTTTCGCACTTGGGTTAGTGTTGAAAAACCACTTTTCGCACTTGTGTTAGTGTTGAAAAACCACTTTTCGCACTTGTGTTGGTGCAGGAAACCACTTTTGCACTTGTATTAGTGTGGAAAAACCACTTTTCGCACTTGTGTTATTGGTGAAAAACCACTTTTCACACTTGTGTCAGTGTTGAAAAACCACTTTTTGCACTTATGTTGGTGCAGGAAACCACTTTTGCACTTGTATTAGTGTGGAAAAAACACTTTTTGCACTTGTGATAGTGTTGAAAAACAAATTTTTGCACTTATGTTAGTGTTGAAAAACCACTTTTCGCACTTGTGTTAGTGTTGAAAAAACACTTTTCGCACTTGTGTTAGTGTTGAAAAACTACTTTTCGCACTTGTGTTGGTGCAGGAAACCACATTTGCACTTGTATTAGTGTGGAAAAAACACTTTTCGCACTTGTGTTAGTGTTGAAAAACCACTTTTCGCACTTGTGTTAGTGTTGAAAAACCACTTTTCGCACCTGTGTTTGTGCAGGAAACCACTTTTGCACTTGTATTAGTGTGGAAAAAACACTTTTTGCACTTGTGATAGTGTTGAAAAACCACTTTTCGCACTTGTGTTAGTGTTGAAAAACCACTTTTCGCACTTGTGTTGGTGCAGGAAACCACTTTTGCACTTGTATTAGTGTGGAAAACTACTTTTCGCACTTGTGTTAGTGTTGAAAAACCACTTTTCGCACTTGTGTTAGTGTTGAAAAACCACTTTTCGCACTTGTGTTAGTGTTGAAAAACCACTTTTCACACTTGTGTTAGTGTTGAAAAACCACTTTTCGCACTTGTGTTGGTGCAGGAAACCACTTTTGCACTTGTATTAGTGTGGAAAAACCACTTTTCGCACTTGTGTTAGTGTTGAAAAACCACTTTTCACACTTGTGTCAGTGTTGAAAAACCACTTTTTGCACTTGTGTTGGTGCAGGAAACCACTTTTGCACTTGTATTAGTGTGGAAAAAACACTTTTTGCACTTGTGATAGTGTTGAAAAACCACTTTTCGCACTTATGTTAGTGTTGAAAAACCACTTTTCGCACTTGTGTTGGTGCAGGAAACCACTTTTGCACTTGTGATAGTGTTGTAAAAACCACTTTTCGCACTTGTGTTAGTGTTGAAAAACCACTTTTCGCACTTGTGTTGGTGCAGGAAACCACTTTTGTACTTGTGATAGTGTTGAAAAACCAATTTTCGCACTTGTGTTAGTGTTGAAAAACCACTTTTCGCACTTGTGTTAGTGTTGAAAACCACTTTTCGCACTTGTGTTAGTGTTGAAAAACCACTTTTCGCACTTGTGTTGGTGCAGGAAACCACTTTTGCACTTGTATTAGTGTGGAAAAACCACTTTTCGCACTTGTGTTAGTGTTGAAAAACCACTTTTCACACTTGTGTCAGTGTTGAAAAACCACTTTTTGCACTTGTGTTGGTGCAGGAAACCACTTTTGCACTTGTATTAGTGTGGAAAAAACACTTTTTGCACTTGTGATAGTGTTGAAAAACCACTTTTCGCACTTATGTTAGTGTTGAAAAACCACTTTTCGCACTTGTGTTGGTGCAGGAAACCACTTTTGCACTTGTATTAGTGTGGAAAAAACACTTTTTGCACTTGTGATAGTGTTGAAAAACCACTTTTCGCACTTGTGTTAGTGTTGAAAAACCACTTTTGCACTTGTATTAGTGTGGAAAAACCACTTTTCGCACTTGTGTTAGTGTTGAAAAACCACTTTTTGCACTTGTGTTAGTACAGGAAACCACATTTTCACTTGTATTAGTGTGGAAAAAACACTTTTCGCACTTGTGTTAGTGTTGAAAAACCACTTTTCGCACTTGTGTTAGTGTTGAAAAACCACTTTTCGCACTTGTGTTGGTGCAGGAAACCACTTTTGCACTTGTATTGGTATGGAAAAACCACTTTTGCACTTGTATTAGTGTGGAAAAAACACTTTTTGCACTTGTGATAGTGTTGAAAAACCACTTTTCGCACTTGTATTAGTGTGGAAAAACACTTTTTGCATTTGTGATAGTGTTGAAAAACCACTTTTCGCAGTTGTTAGTGTTGAAAAACCACTTTTCGCACTTGTGTTGGTGCAGGAAATCACTTTTGCACTTGTATTAGTGTGGAAAAACCACTTTTTGCACTTGTGATAGTGTTGAAAAACCACTTTTCGCACTTATGTTAGTGTTGAAAAACCACTTTTCGCACTTGTGTTGGTGCAGGAAACCACTTTTGCACTTGTGATCGTGTTGAAAAACCACTTTTCGCACTTGTGTTAGTGTTGAAAAACCACTTTTCGTACTTGTGTTGGTGCAGGAAACCACTTTTGCACTTGTATAAGTGTGGAAAAACCACTTTTCGCACTTGTGTTAGTGTTGAAAAACCACTTTTCGCACTTGTGTTGGTGCAGGAAACCACTTTTGTACTTGTGATAGTGTTGAAAAACCACTTTTCGCACTTGTGTTAGTGTTGAAAAACCACTTTTCGCACTTGTGTTGGTGCAGGAAACCACTTTTGCACTTGTATTAGTGTGGAAAAAACACTTTTTGCACTTGTGATAGTGTTGAAAAACCACTTTTCGCACTTGTGTTAGTGTTGAAAAACCACTTTTCGCACTTGTGTTGGTGCAGGAAACCACTTTTGCACTTGTATTAGTGTGGAAAAAACACTTTTTGCACTTGTGATAGTGTTGAAAAACCACTTTTCGCACTTGTGTTAGTGTTGAAAAACCACTTTTGCACTTGTATTAGTGTGGAAAAACCACTTTTCGCACTTGTGTTAGTGTTGAAAAACCACTTTTTGCACTTGTGTTAGTACAGGAAACCACATTTTCACTTGTATTAGTGTGGAAAAAACACTTTTCGCACTTGTGTTAGTGTTGAAAAACCACTTTTCGCACTTGTGTTAGTGCAGGAAGCCACTTTTGCACTTGTATTAGTGTGGAAAAACCACTTTTCGCACTTGTGTTAGTGTTGAAAAACCACTTTTCGCACCTGTGTTGGTGCAGGAAACCACTTTTGCACTTGTATTAGTGTGGAAAAAACACTTTTTGCACTTGTGATAGTGTTGAAAAACCACTTTTCGCACTTGTTAGTGTTGAAAAACCACTTTTCGCACTTGTGTTGGTGCAGGAATTCCACTTTTGCACTTGTATTAGTGTGGAAAAACCACTTTTCGCACTTGTGTTAGTGTTGAAAAACCACTTTTCGCACTTGTGTTAGTGTTGAAAAACCACTTTTCGCACTTGTGTTGGTGCAGGAAACCACTTTTGCACTTGTATTAGTGTGGAAAAAACACTTTTTGCACTTGTGATAGTGTTGAAAAACCACTTTTCGCACTTGTGTTAGTGTTGAAAAACCACTTTTCCCACTTGTGTTGGTGCAGGAAACCACTTTTGCACTTGTATTAGTGTGGAAAAACCACTTTTCGCACTTGTGTTATTGTTTTAAAAACCACTTTTCGCACTTGTGTTGGTGCAGGAAACCACTTTTGCACTTGTATTAGTGTGGAAAAACCACTTTTTGCACTTGTGATAGTGTTGAAAAACAAATTTTCGCACTTATGTTAGTGTTGAAAAACCACCTCTCGCACTTGTGTTGGTGCAGGAAACCACTTTTGCACTTGTATTAGTGTGGAAAAAACACTTTTTGCACTTGTGATAGTGTTGAAAAACCACTTTTCGCACTTGGGTTAGTGTTGAAAAACCACTTTTCGCACTTGTATTGGTGCAGGAAACCACTTTTGCACTTGTATTAGTGTGGAAAAACCACTTTTCGCACTTGTGTTAGTGTTGAAAAACCACTTTTCGCACTTATGTTAGTGTTGAAAAACCACTTTTCGCACTTGTGTTAGTGTTGAAAAAACACTTTTCGCACTTGTGTTAGTGTTGAAAAACCACTTTTCGCACTTGTGTTGGTGCAGGAAACCACATTTGCACTTGTATTAGTGTGGAAAAAACACTTTTCGCACTTGTGTTAGTGTTGAAAAACCACTTTTCGCACTTGTGTTAGTGTTGAAAAACCACTTTTCGCACCTGTGTTGGTGCAGGAAACCACTTTTGCACTTGTATTAGTGTGGAAAAAACACTTTTTGCACTTGTGATAGTGTTGAAAAACCACTTTTGGCACTTGTGTTAGTGTTGAAAAACCACTTTTCGCACTTGTGTTAGTGTTGAAAAACCACTTTTCGCACTTGTGTTGGTGCAGGAAACCACTTTTGCACTTGTATTAGTGTGTAAAAAACACTTTTTGCACTTGTGATAGTGTTGAAAAACCACTTTTCACACTTGTGTTAGTGTTGAAAAACCACTTTTCGCACTTGTGTTAGTGTTGAAAAACCACTTTTCGCACTTGTGTTGGTGCAGGAAACCACTTTTGCACTTGTATTAGTGTGGAAAAACCACTTTTTGCACTTGTGTTAGTGTTGAAAAACCACTTTTCGCACTTGTGTTAGTGTTGAAAAACCACTTTTCGCACTTGTGTTAGTGTTGAAAAACCACTTTTTGCACTTGTGTTGGTGCAGGAAACCACTTTTGCACTTGTATTAGTGTGGAAAAAACACTTTTTGCACTTGTGATATTGTTGAAAAACCACTTTTCTCACATGTGTTAGTGTTGAAAAACCACTTTTCGCACTTGTGTTGCTGCAGGAACCCACTTTTGCACTTGTATTAGTGTGGAAAAACCACTTTTCGCACTTGTGTTAGTGTTGAAAAACCACTTTTCCACTTGTGTTAGTGTTGAAAAACCACTTTTCGCACTTTTGTTGGTGCAGGAAACCACTTTTGCACTTGTATTAGTGTGGAAAAAACACTTTTTGCACTTGTGTTAGTGTTGAAAAACCACTTTTCGCACTTGTGTTAGTTTTGAAAAACCACTTTTCGCACTTGTGTTGGTGCAGGAAACCACTTTTGCACTTATATTAGTGTGGAAAAACACTTTTTGCACTTGTGTTAGTGTTAAAAAACCACTTTTCGCACTTGTGTTGGTGCAGGAAACCACTTTTGCACTTGTGATAGTGTTGAAAAACCACTTTTCACACTTGTGTTAGTGTTGAAAAACCACTTTTCGCACTTGTGTTGGTGCAGGAAACCACTTTTGCACTTGTATTAGTGTGGAAAAAACACTTTTTGCACTTGTGATAGTGTTGAAAAACCACTTTTCGCACTTGTGTTAGTGTGGAAAACCCACTTTTCGCACTTGTGTTAGTGCAGGAAACCACTTTTGCACATGTATTAGTGTGGAAAAAACCACTTTTCGCACTTGTGTTAGTGTTGAAAAACCACTTTTCCCACTTGTGTTAGTGTTGAAAAACCACTTTTCGCACTTGTGTTAGTGCAGGAAACCACATTTTCACTTGTATTAGTGTGGAAAAAACACTTTTCGCACTTGTGTTAGTGTTGAAAAACCACTTTTCGCACTTGTGTTAGTGTTGAAAAACCACTTTTCGCACCTGTGTTGGTGCAGGAAACCACTTTTGCACTTGTATTAGTGAGGCAAAAACACTTTTTGCACTTGTGATAGTGTTGAAAAACCACTTTTCGCACTTGTGTTAGTGTTGAAAAACCACTTTTCGCACTTGTTAGTGTTGAAAAACCACTTTTCGCACTTGTGTTATTGTTTTAAAAACCACTTTTCGCACTTGTGTTGGTGCAGGAAACCACTTTTGCACTTGCATTAGTGTGGAAAAACCACTTTTTGCACTTGATAGTGTTGAAAAACCACTTTTTGCACTTGTGTTAGTGTTGAAAAAACCACTTTTCGCACTTGTGTTGGTGCAGGAAACCACTTTTGCACTTGTATTAGTGTGGAATAACCACTTTTTGCACTTGTGATAGTGTTGAAAAACAAATTTTCGCACTTATGTTAGTGTTGAAAAACCACTTCTCGCACTTGTGTTGGTGCAGGAAACCACTTTTGCACTTGTATTAGTGTGGAAAAAACACTTTTTGCACTTGTGATAGTGTTGAAAAACCACTTTTCGCACTTGGGTTAGTGTTGAAAAACCACTTTTCGCACTTGTGTTGGTGCAGGAAACCACTTTTGCACTTGTATTAGTGTGGAAAAACCACTTTTCGCACTTGTGTTAGTGTTGAAAAACCACTTTTCGCACTTGTGTTGGTGCAGGAAACCACATTTGCACTTGTATTAGTGTGGAAAAAACACTTTTCGCACTTGTGTTAGTGTTGAAAAACCACTTTTCGCACCTGTGTTGGTGCAGGAAACCACTTTTGCACTTGTATTAGTGTGGAAAAAACACTTTTTGCACTTGTGATAGTGTTGAAAAACCACTTTTCGCACTTGTGTTAGTGTTGAAAAACCACTTTTCGCACTTGTGTTAGTGTTGAAAAACCACTTTTCGCACTTGTGTTGGTGCAGGAAACCACTTTTGCACTTGTATTAGTGTGTAAAAAACACTTTTCGCACTTATGTTAGTGTTGAAAAACCACTTTTCGCACTTGTGTTAGTGTTGAAAAAACATTTTTTGCACTTGTGTTAGTGTTGAAAAACCACTTTTCGCACTTGTGTTGGTGCAGGAAACCACATTTGCACTTGTATTAGTGTGGAAAAAACACTTTTCACACTTGTGTTAGTGTTGAAAAACCACTTTTCGCACTTGTGTTAGTGTTGAAAAACCACTTTTTGCACCTGTGTTGGTGCAGGAAACCACTTTTGCACTTGTATTAGTGTGGAAAAAACACTTTTTGCACTTGTGATAGTGTTGAAAAACCACTTTTCGCACTTGTGTTAGTGTTGAAAAAACACTTTTCGCACTTGTGTTAGTGTTGAAAAACCACTTTTCGTACTTGTGTTGGTGCAGGAAACCACTTTTGCACTTGTATTAGTGTGGAAAAAACACTTTTTGCACTTGTGTTATTGTTTTAAAAACCACTTTTCGCACTTGTGTTAGTGTGGAAAAAACCACTTTTCGCACATGTGTTAGTGCAGGAAGCCACTTTTGCACTTGTATTAGTGTGGAAAAACCACTTTTCGCACTTGTGTTAGTGTTGAAAAACCACTTTTCGCACCTGTGTTGGTGCAGGAAACCACTTTTGCACTTGTATTAGTGTGGAAAAAACACTTTTTGCACTTGTGATAGTGTTGAAAAACCACTTTTCGCACTTGTTAGTGTTGAAAAACCACTTTTCGCACTTGTGTTGGTGCAGGAATTCCACTTTTGCACTTGTATTAGTGTGGAAAAACCACTTTTCGCACTTGTGTTAGTGTTGAAAAACCACTTTTCGCACTTGTGTTAGTGTTGAAAAACCACTTTTCGCACTTGTGTTGGTGCAGGAAACCACTTTTGCACTTGTATTAGTGTGGAAAAAACACTTTTTGCACTTGTGATAGTGTTGAAAAACCACTTTTCGCACTTGTGTTAGTGTTGAAAAACCACTTTTCCCACTTGTGTTGGTGCAGGAAACCACTTTTGCACTTGTATTAGTGTGGAAAAACCACTTTTCGCACTTGTGTTATTGTTTTAAAAACCACTTTTCGCACTTGTGTTGGTGCAGGAAACCACTTTTGCACTTGTATTAGTGTGGAAAAACCACTTTTTGCACTTGTGATAGTGTTGAAAAACAAATTTTCGCACTTATGTTAGTGTTGAAAAACCACTTTTCGTACTTGTGTTGGTGCAGGAAACCACTTTTGCACTTGTATTAGTGTGGAAAAACCACTTTTCGCACTTGTGTTGGTGCAGGAAACCACTTTTGCACTTGTATTAGTGTGGAAAAAACACTTTTTGCACTTATGATACTGTTGAAAAACCACTTTTCACACTTGTGTTAGTGTTGAAAAACCACTTTTCACACTTGTGTTGGTGCAGGAAACCACTTTTGCACTTGTATTAGTGTGGAAAAACACTTTTTGCACTTGTGATAGTGTTGAAAAACCACTTTTCGCACTTGTGTTAGTGTGGAAAAAACCACTTTTCGCACATGTGTTAGTGCAGGAAGCCACTTTTGCACTTGTATTAGTGTGGAAAAACCACTTTTCGCACTTGTGTTAGTGTTGAAAAACCACTTTTCGCACCTGTGTTGGTGCAGGAAACCACTTTTGCACTTGTATTAGTGTGGAAAAAACACTTTTTGCACTTGTGATAGTGTTGAAAAACCACTTTTCGCACTTGTTAGTGTTGAAAAACCACTTTTCGCACTTGTGTTGGTGCAGGAATTCCACTTTTGCACTTGTATTAGTGTGGAAAAACCACTTTTCGCACTTGTGTTAGTGTTGAAAAACCACTTTTCGCACTTGTGTTAGTGTTGAAAAACCACTTTTCGCACTTGTGTTGGTGCAGGAAACCACTTTTGCACTTGTATTAGTGTGGAAAAAACACTTTTTGCACTTGTGATAGTGTTGAAAAACCACTTTTCGCACTTGTGTTAGTGTTGAAAAACCACTTTTCCCACTTGTGTTGGTGCAGGAAACCACTTTTGCACTTGTATTAGTGTGGAAAAACCACTTTTCGCACTTGTGTTATTGTTTTAAAAACCACTTTTCGCACTTGTGTTGGTGCAGGAAACCACTTTTGCACTTGTATTAGTGTGGAAAAACCACTTTTTGCACTTGTGATAGTGTTGAAAAACAAATTTTCGCACTTATGTTAGTGTTGAAAAACCACTTCTCGCACTTGTGTTGGTGCAGGAAACCACTTTTGCACTTGTATTAGTGTGGAAAAAACACTTTTTGCACTTGTGATAGTGTTGAAAAACCACTTTTCGCACTTGGGTTAGTGTTGAAAAACCACTTTTCGCACTTGTATTGGTGCAGGAAACCACTTTTGCACTTGTATTAGTGTGGAAAAACCACTTTTCGCACTTGTGTTAGTGTTGAAAAACCACTTTTCGCACTTATGTTAGTGTTGAAAAACCACTTTTCGCACTTGTGTTAGTGTTGAAAAAACACTTTTCGCACTTGTGTTAGTGTTGAAAAACCACTTTTCGCACTTGTGTTGGTGCAGGAAACCACATTTGCACTTGTATTAGTGTGGAAAAAACACTTTTCGCACTTGTGTTAGTGTTGAAAAACCACTTTTCGCACTTGTGTTAGTGTTGAAAAACCACTTTTCGCACCTGTGTTGGTGCAGGAAACCACTTTTGCACTTGTATTAGTGTGGAAAAAACACTTTTTGCACTTGTGATAGTGTTGAAAAACCACTTTTGGCACTTGTGTTAGTGTTGAAAAACCACTTTTCGCACTTGTGTTAGTGTTGAAAAACCACTTTTCGCACTTGTGTTGGTGCAGGAAACCACTTTTGCACTTGTATTAGTGTGTAAAAAACACTTTTTGCACTTGTGATAGTGTTGAAAAACCACTTTTCACACTTGTGTTAGTGTTGAAAAACCACTTTTCGCACTTGTGTTAGTGTTGAAAAACCACTTTTCGCACTTGTGTTGGTGCAGGAAACCACTTTTGCACTTGTATTAGTGTGGAAAAACCACTTTTTGCACTTGTGTTAGTGTTGAAAAACCACTTTTCGCACTTGTGTTAGTGTTGAAAAACCACTTTTCGCACTTGTGTTAGTGTTGAAAAACCACTTTTTGCACTTGTGTTGGTGCAGGAAACCACTTTTGCACTTGTATTAGTGTGGAAAAAACACTTTTTGCACTTGTGATATTGTTGAAAAACCACTTTTCTCACATGTGTTAGTGTTGAAAAACCACTTTTCGCACTTGTGTTGCTGCAGGAACCCACTTTTGCACTTGTATTAGTGTGGAAAAACCACTTTTCGCACTTGTGTTAGTGTTGAAAAACCACTTTTCCACTTGTGTTAGTGTTGAAAAACCACTTTTCGCACTTGTGTTGGTGCAGGAAACCACTTTTGCACTTGTATTAGTGTGGAAAAAACACTTTTTGCACTTGTGTTAGTGTTGAAAAACCACTTTTCGCACTTGTGTTAGTTTTGAAAAACCACTTTTCGCACTTGTGTTGGTGCAGGAAACCACTTTTGCACTTATATTAGTGTGGAAAAACACTTTTTGCACTTGTGTTAGTGTTAAAAAACCACTTTTCGCACTTGTGTTGGTGCAGGAAACCACTTTTGCACTTGTGATAGTGTTGAAAAACCACTTTTCACACTTGTGTTAGTGTTGAAAAACCACTTTTCGCACTTGTGTTGGTGCAGGAAACCACTTTTGCACTTGTATTAGTGTGGAAAAAACACTTTTTGCACTTGTGATAGTGTTGAAAAACCACTTTTCGCACTTGTGTTAGTGTGGAAAACCCACTTTTCGCACTTGTGTTAGTGCAGGAAACCACTTTTGCACATGTATTAGTGTGGAAAAACCACTTTTCGCACTTGTGTTAGTGTTGAAAAACCACTTTTCGCACTTGTGTTAGTGTTGAAAAACCACTTTTCGCACTTGTGTTAGTGCAGGAAACCACATTTTCACTTGTATTAGTGTGGAAAAAACACTTTTCGCACTTGTGTTAGTGTTGAAAAACCACTTTTCGCACTTGTGTTAGTGTTGAAAAACCACTTTTCGCACCTGTGTTGGTGCAGGAAACCACTTTTGCACTTGTATTAGTGAGGCAAAAACACTTTTTGCACTTGTGATAGTGTTGAAAAACCACTTTTCGCACTTGTGTTAGTGTTGAAAAACCACTTTTCGCACTTGTTAGTGTTGAAAAACCACTTTTCGCACTTGTGTTATTGTTTTAAAAACCACTTTTCGCACTTGTGTTGGTGCAGGAAACCACTTTTGCACTTGCATTAGTGTGGAAAAACCACTTTTTGCACTTGATAGTGTTGAAAAACCACTTTTTGCACTTGTGTTAGTGTTGAAAAACCACTTTTCGCACTTGTGTTGGTGCAGGAAACCACTTTTGCACTTGTATTAGTGTGGAATAACCACTTTTTGCACTTGTGATAGTGTTGAAAAACAAATTTTCGCACTTATGTTAGTGTTGAAAAACCACTTCTCGCACTTGTGTTGGTGCAGGAAACCACTTTTGCACTTGTATTAGTGTGGAAAAAACACTTTTTGCACTTGTGATAGTGTTGAAAAACCACTTTTCGCACTTGGGTTAGTGTTGAAAAACCACTTTTCGCACTTGTGTTGGTGCAGGAAACCACTTTTGCACTTGTATTAGTGTGGAAAAACCACTTTTCGCACTTGTGTTAGTGTTGAAAAACCACTTTTCGCACTTGTGTTGGTGCAGGAAACCACATTTGCACTTGTATTAGTGTGGAAAAAACACTTTTCGCACTTGTGTTAGTGTTGAAAAACCACTTTTCGCACCTGTGTTGGTGCAGGAAACCACTTTTGCACTTGTATTAGTGTGGAAAAAACACTTTTTGCACTTGTGATAGTGTTGAAAAACCACTTTTCGCACTTGTGTTAGTGTTGAAAAACCACTTTTCGCACTTGTGTTAGTGTTGAAAAACCACTTTTCGCACTTGTGTTGGTGCAGGAAACCACTTTTGCACTTGTATTACTGTGTAAAAAACACTTTTCGCACTTATGTTAGTGTTGAAAAACCACTTTTCGCACTTGTGTTAGTGTTGAAAAAACATTTTTTGCACTTGTGTTAGTGTTGAAAAACTACTTTTCGCACTTGTGTTGGTGCAGGAAACCACATTTGCACTTGTATTAGTGTGGAAAAAACACTTTTCACACTTGTGTTAGTGTTGAAAAACCACTTTTCGCACTTGTGTTAGTGTTGAAAAACCACTTTTCGCACCTGTGTTGGTGCAGGAAACCACTTTTGCACTTGTATTAGTGTGGAAAAAACACTTTTTGCACTTGTGATAGTGTTGAAAAACCACTTTTCGCACTTGTGTTAGTGTTGAAAAACCACTTTTCGCACTTGTGTTAGTGTTGAAAAACCACTTTTCGCACTTGTGTTGGTGCAGGAAACCACTTTTGCACTTGTATTAGTGTGTAAAAAACACTTTTTGCACTTGTGATAGTGTTGAAAAACCACTTTTCACACTTGTGTTAGTGTTGAAAAACCACTTTTCGCACTTGTGTTAGTGTTGAAAAACCACTTTTCGCACTTGTGTTGGTGCAGGAAACCACTTTTGCACTTGTATTAGTGTGGAAAAACCACTTTTTGCACTTGTGTTAGTGTTGAAAAACCACTTTTCGCACTTGTGTTAGTGTTGAAAAACCACTTTTCGCACTTGTGTTAGTGTTGAAAAACCACTTTTTGCACTTGTGTTGGTGCAGGAAACCACTTTTGCACTTGTATTAGTGTGGAAAAAACACTTTTTGCACTTGTGATAGTGTTGAAAAACCACTTTTCTCACATGTGTTAGTGTTGAAAAACCACTTTTCGCACTTGTGTTGCTGCAGGAACCCACTTTTGCACTTGTATTAGTGTGGAAAAACCACTTTTCGCACTTGTGTTAGTGTTGAAAAACCACTTTTCCACTTGTGTTAGTGTTGAAAAACCACTTTTCGCACTTGTGTTGGTGCAGGAAACCACTTTTGCACTTGTATTAGTGTGGAAAAAACACTTTTTGCACTTGTGTTAGTGTTGAAAAACCACTTTTCGCACTTGTGTTAGTTTTGAAAAACCACTTTTCGCACTTGTGTTGGTGCAGGAAACCACTTTTGCACTTATATTAGTGTGGAAAAAACACTTTTTGCACTTGTGTTAGTGTTGAAAAACCACTTTTCGCACTTGTGTTGGTGCAGGAAACCACTTTTGCACTTGTGATAGTGTTGAAAAACCACTTTTCACACTTGTGTTATTGTTGAAAAACCACTTTTCGCACTTGTGTTGGTGCAGGAAACCACTTTTGCACTTGTGATAGTGTTGAAAAACCACTTTTCACACTTGTGTTAGTGTGGAAAACCCACTTTTCGCACTTGTGTTAGTGCAGGAAACCACTTTTGCACATGTATTAGTGTGGAAAAACCACTTTTCGCACTTGTGTTAGTGTTGAAAAACCACTTTTCGCACTTGTGTTAGTGTTGAAAAACCACTTTTCGCACTTGTGTTAGTGCAGGAAACAACATTTTCACTTGTATTAGTGTGGAAAAAACACTTTTCGCACTTGTGTTAGTGTTGAAAAACCACTTTTCGCACTTGTGTTAGTGTTGAAAAACCACTTTTCGCACCTGTGTTGGTGCAGGAAACCACTTTTGCACTTGTATTAGTGAGGCAAAAACACTTTTTGCACTTGTGATAGTGTTGAAAAACCACTTTTCGCACTTGTGTTAGTGTTGAAAAACCACTTTTCGCACTTGTTAGTGTTGAAAAACCACTTTTCGCACTTGTGTTGGTGCAGGAAACCACTTTTGCACTTGTATTAGTGTGGAAAAACCACTTTTCGCACTTGTGTTAGTGTTGAAAAACCACTTTTCGCACTTGTGTTACTGTTGAAAAACCACTTTTCGCACTTGTGTTGGTGCAGGAAACCACTTTTGCACTTGTATTAGTGTGGAAAAAACACTTTTTGCACTTGTGATACTGTTGAAAAACCACTTTTCGCACTTGTGTTAGTGTTGAAAAACCACTTTTCCCACTTGTGTTGGTGCAGGAAACCACTTTTGCACTTGTATTAGTGTGGAAACACCACTTTTCGCACTTGTGTTATTGTTTTAAAAACCACTTTTCGCACTTGTGTTGGTGCAGGAAACCACTTTTGCACTTGTCTTAGTGTGGAAAAACCACTTTTTGCACTTGATAGTGTTGAAAAACCACTTTTTGCACTTGTGTTAGTGTTGAAAAACCACTTTTCGCACTTGTGTTGGTGCAGGAAACCACTTTTGCACTTGTATTAGTGTGGCAAAAACACTTTTTGCACTTGTGATAGTGTTGAAAAACCACTTTTCGCACTTGTGTTAGTGTTGAAAAACCACTTTTCGCACTTGTGTTATTGTTTTAAAAACCACTTTTCGCACTTGTATTAATGTGGAAAAAACACTTTTCGCACTTGTGTTAGTGTTGAAAAACCACTTTTCGCACTTGTGTTAGTGTTGAAAAACCACTTTTCGCACCTGTGTTGGTGCAGGAAACCACATTTGCACTTGTATTAGTGTAGAAAAAACACTTTTCGCACTTGTGTTAGTGTTGAAAAACCACTTTTCGCACTTGTGTTAGTGTTCAAAAACCACTTTTCGCACCTGTGTTGGTGCAGGAAACCACTTTTGCACTTGTATTAGTGTGGAAAAAACACTTTTTGCACTTGTGATAGTGTTGAAAAACCACTTTTCGCACTTGTGTTAGTGTTGAAAAACCACTTTTTGCACTTGTGATAGTGTTGAAAAACCACTTTTCGCACTTGTGATAGTGTTGAAAAACCACTTTTCGCACTTGTGTTAGTGTTGAAAAACCACTTTTCGCACTTGTGTTAGTGTTGAAAAACCACTTTTCGCACTTGTGTTAGTGTTGAAAAACCACTTTTCACACTTGTGTTAGTGCAGGAAACCACATTTTCACTTGTATTAGTGTGGAAAAAACACTTTTCGCACTTGTGTTATTGTTGAAAAACCACTTTTCGCACTTGTGTTAGTGTTGAAAAACCACTTTTCGCACCTGTGTTGGTGCAGGAAACCACTTTTGCACTTGTATTAGTGTGGAAAAAACACTTTTTGCACTTGTGATAGTGTTGAAAAACCACTTTTCGCACTTGTGTTAGTGTTGAAAAACCGCTTTTCGCACTTGTGTTGGTGCAGGAAACCACTTGTGCACTTGTATTAGTGTGGAAAAAACACTTTTTGCACTTGTGTTAGTGTTGAAAAACCACTTTTCGCACTTGTGTTGGTGCAGGAAACCACTTTTGCACTTGTATTGGTGTGGAAAAACCACTTTTCGCACTTGTGTTAGTGTTGAAAAACCACTTTTCGCACTTGTGTTAGTGTTGAAAAGCCACTTTTCGCACTTGTGTTAGTGTTGAAAAACCACTTTTCGCACTTGTGTTGGTGCAGGAAACCACTTTTGCAGTTGTATTAGTGTTGAAAAACCACTTTTCGCGCTTGTGTTAGTGTTGAAAAACCACTTTTCACACTTGTGTCAGTGTTGAAAAACCAAATTTCGCACTTGTGTTGGTGCAGGAAACCACTTTTGCACTTGTATTAGTGTGGAAAAAACACTTTTTGCACTTGTGATAGTGTTGAAAAACCACTTTTCGCACTTGTATTAGTGTGGAAAAACACTTTTTGCATTTGTGATAGTGTTGAAAAACCACTTTTCGCAGTTGTGTTAGTGTTGAAAAACCACTTTTTGCACTTGTGTTGGTGCAGGAAATCACTTTTGCACTTGTATTAGTGTGGAAAAACCACTTTTTGCACTTGTGATAGTGTTGAAAAACCACTTTTCGCAGTTGTGTTAGTGTTGAAAAACCACTTTTTGCACTTGTGTTGGTGCAGGAAATCACTTTTGCACTTGTATTAGTGTGGAAAAACCACTTTTCGCACTTGTGTTAGTGTTGAAAAACCACTTTTCGCACTTGTGTTGGTGCAGGAAACCACTTTTGTACTTGTGATAGTGTTGAAAAACCACTTTTCGCACTTGTGTTAGTGTTGAAAAACCACTTTTCACACTTGTGTGTTGGTGCAGGAAACCACTTTTGCACTTGTATTAGTGTGGCAAAACCACTTTTCGCACTTGTGTTAGTGTTGAAAAACCACTTTTCGCACTTGTGTTAGTGTTGAAAAACCACTTTTCGCACTTGTGTTAGTGTTGAAAAACCACATTTCGCACTTGTGTTAGTGTTGAAAAACCACTTTTCGCACTTGTGTTGGTGCAGGAAACCACTTTTTCACTTGTATTAGTGTGGAAAAAACACCTTTTGCACTTGTGATAATGTTGAAAAACCACTTTTTGCACTTGTTTTGGTGCAGGAAACCACTTTAGCACTTGTATTAGTGTGGAAAAACCACTTTTCGCACTTGTGTTAGTGTTGAAAAACCACTTTTTGCACTTGTGTTAGTACAGGAAACCACATTTTCACTTGTATTAGTGTGGAAAAAACACTTTTCGCACTTGTGTTAGTGTTGAAAAACCACTTTTCGCACTTGTGTTAGTGTTGAAAAACCACTTTTCGCACTTGTGTTGGTGCAGGAAACCACTTTTGCACTTGTATTGGTATGGAAAAACCACTTTTGCACTTGTATTAGTGTGGAAAAAACACTTTTTGCACTTGTGATAGTGTTGAAAAACCACTTTTCGCACTTGTATTAGTGTGGAAAAACACTTTTTGCATTTGTGATAGTGTTGAAAAACCACTTTTCGCAGTTGTTAGTGTTGAAAAACCACTTTTCGCACTTGTGTTGGTGCAGGAAATCACTTTTGCACTTGTATTAGTGTGGAAAAACCACTTTTTGCACTTGTGATAGTGTTGAAAAACCACTTTTCGCACTTATGTTAGTGTTGAAAAACCACTTTTCGCACTTGTGTTGGTGCAGGAAACCACTTTTGCACTTGTGATCGTGTTGAAAAACCACTTTTCGCACTTGTGTTAGTGTTGAAAAACCACTTTTCGTACTTGTGTTGGTGCAGGAAACCACTTTTGCACTTGTATAAGTGTGGAAAAACCACTTTTCGCACTTGTGTTAGTGTTGAAAAACCACTTTTCGCACTTGTGTTGGTGCAGGAAACCACTTTTGTACTTGTGATAGTGTTGAAAAACCACTTTTCGCACTTGTGTTAGTGTTGAAAAACCACTTTTCGCACTTGTGTTGGTGCAGGAAACCACTTTTGCACTTGTATTAGTGTGGAAAAAACACTTTTTGCACTTGTGATAGTGTTGAAAAACCACTTTTCGCACTTGTGTTAGTTTTGAAAAACCACTTTTCGCACTTGTGTTAGTGTTGAAAAACTACTTTTCACACTTGTGTTGGTGCAGGAAACCACTTTTGCACTTGTATTAGTGTGGCAAAACCACTTTTCGCACTTGTGTTAGTGTTGAAAAACCACTTTTCGCACTTGTGTTAGTGTTGAAAAACCACTTTTCGCACTTGTGTTTGTGCAGGAAACCACTTTTGCACTTGTATTAGTGTGGGAAAAACACTTTTTGCACTTGTGATAGTGTTGAAAAACCACTTTTCGCACTTGTGTTAGTGTTGAAAAACCACATTTCGCACTTGTGTTAGTGTTGAAAAACCACTTTTCGCACTTGTGTTGGTGCAGGAAACCACTTTTTCACTTGTATTAGTGTGGAAAAAACACTTTTTGCACTTGTGTTAGTGTGAAAAACCACTTTTTGCACTTGTGATAGTGTTGAAAAACCACTTTTCGCACTTGTGTTAGTGTTGAAAAACCACTTTTCGCACCTGTGTTGGTGCAGGAAACCACTTTTGCACTTGTATTAGTGTGGGAAAAACACTTTTCGCACTTGTGTTAGTGTTGAAAAACCACTTTTTGCACTTGTTTTGGTGCAGGAAACCACTTTTGCACTTGTATTAGTGTGGAAAAACCACTTTTCGCACTTGTGTTAGTGTTGAAAAACCACTTTTCGCACTTGTGTTAGTGTTGAAAAACCACTTTTCGCACTTGTGTTGGTGCAGGAAACCACATTTGCACTTGTATTAGTGTGGAAAAAACACTTTTCGCACTTGTGTTAGTGTTGAAAAACCACTTTTCGCACGTGTATTAGTGTGGAAAAACACTTTTTGCACTTGTGATAGTGTTGAAAAACCACTTTTCGCACTTGTGTTAGTGTTGAAAAACCACTTTTCGCACTTGTGTTGGTGCAGGAAACCACTTTTGCACTTGTATTAGTGTGGAAAAACCACTTTTTCCACTTGTGATAGTGTTGAAAAACCACTTTTCGCACTTGTGTTGGTGCAGGAAACCACTTTTGCACTTGTGATAGTGTTGAAAAACCACTTTTCGCATTTGTGTTAGTGTTGAAAAACCACTTTTCGTACTTGTGTTGGTGCAGGAAACCACTTTTGCACTTGTATTAGTGTGGAAAATCCACTTTTCGCACTTATGTTCGTGTTGAAAAACCACTTTTCGCACTTGTGTTGGTGCAGGAAACCACTTTTGCACTTGTATTAGTGTGGAAAAACCACTTTTTGCACTTGTGATAGTGTTGAAAAACCACTTTTCGCACTTGTGTTGGTGCAGGAATCCACTTTTGCACTTGTGATAGTGTTGAAAAACCACTTTTCGCAGTTGTGTAAGTGTTGAAAAACCACTTTTCGCACTTGTGTTGGTGCAGGAACCCACTCTTGCACTTGTATTAGTGTGGAAAAACCACATTTCGCACTTGTGTTAGTGTTGAAAAACCACTTTTCGCACTTGTGTTAGTGTTGAAAAACCACTTTTAGTACTTGTGTTGGTGCAGGAAACCACTTTTGCACTTGTATTAGTGTGGAAAACCCACTTTTCGCACTTGTGTTTGTGTTGAAAAACCACTTTTCGCACGTGTTGGTGCAGGAAACCACTTTTGCACTTGTATTAGTGTGGAAAAAACACTTTTTGCACTTGTGATAGTGTTGAAAAACCACTTTTCGCACTTGTGTTAATGTGGAAAAAACCACTTTTCGCACATGTGTTAGTGTGGAAAAACCACTTTTCGCACTTGTGTTAGTGTTGAAAAACCACTTTTCGCACTTGTGTTAGTGTTGAAAAACCACTTTTCGCACCTGTGTTGGTGCAGGAAACCACTTTTGCACTTGTATTAGTGTGGAAAAAACACTTTTTGCACTTGTGATAGTGTTGAAAAACCACTTTTCGCACTTGTTAGTGTTGAAAAACCACTTTTCGCACTTGTGTTGGTGCAGGAAACCACTTTTGCACTTGTATTAGTGTGGATAAACCACTTTTCGCACTTGTGTTAGTGTTGAAAAACCACTTTTCGCACATGTGTTAGTGTTGAAAAACCACTTTTCGCACTTGTGTTGGTGCAGGAAACCACTTTTGCACTTGTATTAGTGTGGAAAAAACACTTTTTGCACTTGTGATAGTGTTGAAAAACCACTTTTCGCAATTGTGTTAGTGTTGAAAAACCACTTTTCCCACTTGTGTTGGTGCAGGAAACCACTTTTGCACTTGTATTAGTGTGGAAAAACCACTTTTCGCACTTGTGTTATTGTTTTAAAAACCACTTTTCGCACTTGTGTTGGTGCAGGAAACCACTTTTGCACTTGTATTAGTGTAGAAAAACCACTTTTTGCACTTGATAGTGTTGAAAAACCACTTTTCGCACTTGTGTTAGTGTTGAAAAACCACTTTTCGCACTTGTGTTGGTGCAGGAAACCACTTTTGCACTTGTATTAGTGTGGAAAAACCACCTTTTGCACTTGTGATAGTGTTGAAAAACAAATTTTCGCACTTATGTTAGTGTTGAAAAACCACCTCTCGCACTTGTGTTGGTGCAGGAAACCACTTTTGCACTTGTATTAGTGTGGAAAAAACACTTTTTGCACTTGTGATAGTGTTGAAAAACCACTTTTCGCACTTGGGTTAGTGTTGAAAAACCACTTTTCGCACTTGTGTTGGTGCAGGAAACCACTTTTGCACTTGTATTAGTGTGGAAAAACCACTTTTCGCACTTGTGTTTGTGTTGAAAAACCACTTTTCACACGTGTTGGTGCAGGAAACCACTTTTGCACTTGTATTAGTGTGGAAAAAACACTTTTTGCACTTGTGATAGTGTTGAAAAACCACTTTTTGCACTTGTGTTAGTACAGGAAACCACATTTTCACTTGTATTAGTGTGGAAAAAACACTTTTCGCACTTGTGTTAGTGTTGAAAAACCACTTTTCGCACTTGTGTTAGTGTTGAAAAACCACTTTTCGCACTTGTGTTGGTGCAGGAAACCACTTTTGCACTTGTATTGGTATGGAAAAACCACTTTTGCACTTGTATTAGTGTGGAAAAAACACTTTTTGCACTTGTGATAGTGTTGAAAAACCACTTTTCGCACTTGTATTAGTGTGGAAAAACACTTTTTGCATTTGTGATAGTGTTGAAAAACCACTTTTCGCAGTTGTTAGTGTTGAAAAACCACTTTTCGCACTTGTGTTGGTGCAGGAAATCACTTTTGCACTTGTATTAGTGTGGAAAAACCACTTTTTGCACTTGTGATAGTGTTGAAAAACCACTTTTCGCACTTATGTTAGTGTTGAAAAACCACTTTTCGCACTTGTGTTGGTGCAGGAAACCACTTTTGCACTTGTGATCGTGTTGAAAAACCACTTTTCGCACTTGTGTTAGTGTTGAAAAACCACTTTTCGTACTTGTGTTGGTGCAGGAAACCACTTTTGCACTTGTATAAGTGTGGAAAAACCACTTTTCGCACTTGTGTTAGTGTTGAAAAACCACTTTTCGCACTTGTGTTGGTGCAGGAAACCACTTTTGTACTTGTGATAGTGTTGAAAAACCACTTTTCGCACTTGTGTTAGTGTTGAAAAACCACTTTTCGCACTTGTGTTGGTGCAGGAAACCACTTTTGCACTTGTATTAGTGTGGAAAAAACACTTTTTGCACTTGTGATAGTGTTGAAAAACCACTTTTCGCACTTGTGTTAGTTTTGAAAAACCACTTTTCGCACTTGTGTTAGTGTTGAAAAACTACTTTTCACACTTGTGTTGGTGCAGGAAACCACTTTTGCACTTGTATTAGTGTGGCAAAACCACTTTTCGCACTTGTGTTAGTGTTGAAAAACCACTTTTCGCACTTGTGTTAGTGTTGAAAAACCACTTTTCGCACTTGTGTTTGTGCAGGAAACCACTTTTGCACTTGTATTAGTGTGGGAAAAACACTTTTTGCACTTGTGATAGTGTTGAAAAACCACTTTTCGCACTTGTGTTAGTGTTGAAAAACCACATTTCGCACTTGTGTTAGTGTTGAAAAACCACTTTTCGCACTTGTGTTGGTGCAGGAAACCACTTTTTCACTTGTATTAGTGTGGAAAAAACACTTTTTGCACTTGTGTTAGTGTGAAAAACCACTTTTTGCACTTGTGATAGTGTTGAAAAACCACTTTTCGCACTTGTGTTAGTGTTGAAAAACCACTTTTAGCACCTGTGTTGGTGCAGGAAACCACTTTTGCACTTGTATTAGTGTGGGAAAAACACTTTTCGCACTTGTGTTAGTGTTGAAAAACCACTTTTTGCACTTGTTTTGGTGCAGGAAACCACTTTTGCACTTGTATTAGTGTGGAAAAACCACTTTTCGCACTTGTGTTAGTGTTGAAAAACCACTTTTCGCACTTGTGTTAGTGTTGAAAAACCACTTTTCGCACTTGTGTTAGTGTTGAAAAACCACTTTTCGCACTTGTGTTGGTGCAGGAAACCACATTTGCACTTGTATTAGTGTGGAAAAAACACTTTTCGCACTTGTGTTAGTGTTGAAAAACCACTTTTCGCACGTGTATTAGTGTGGAAAAACACTTTTTGCACTTGTGATAGTGTTGAAAAACCACTTTTCGCACTTGTGTTAGTGTTGAAAAACCACTTTTCGCACTTGTGTTGGTGCAGGAAACCACTTTTGCACTTGTATTAGTGTGGAAAAACCACTTTTCCACTTGTGATAGTGTTGAAAAACCACTTTTCGCACTTGTGTTGGTGCAGGAAACCACTTTTGCACTTGTGATAGTGTTGAAAAACCACTTTTCGCATTTGTGTTAGTGTTGAAAAACCACTTTTCGTACTTGTGTTGGTGCAGGAAACCACTTTTGCACTTGTATTAGTGTGGAAAATCCACTTTTCGCACTTATGTTGGTGCAGGAACCCACTTTTGCACTTGTATTAGTGTGGAAAAACCACTTTTCGCAGTTGTGTAAGTGTTGAAAAACCACTTTTCGCACTTGTGTTGGTGCAGGAACCCACTTTTGCACTTGTATTAGTGTGGAAAAACCACATTTCGCACTTGTGTTAGTGTTGAAAAACCACTTTTCGCACTTGTGTTAGTGTTGAAAAACCACTTTTAGTACTTGTGTTGGTGCAGGAAACCACTTTTGCACTTGTATTAGTGTGGAAAACCCACTTTTCGCACTTGTGTTTGTGTTGAAAAACCACTTTTCGCACGTGTTGGTGCAGGAAACCACTTTTGCACTTGTATTAGTGTGGAAAAAACACTTTTTGCACTTGTGATAGTGTTGAAAAACCACTTTTCGCACTTGTGTTAGTGTGGAAAAAACCACTTTTCGCACATGTGTTAGTGTGGAAAAACCACTTTTCGCACTTGTGTTAGTGTTGAAAAACCACTTTTCGCACTTGTGTTAGTGTTGAAAAACCACTTTTCGCACCTGTGTTGGTGCAGGAAACCACTTTTGCACTTGTATTAGTGTGGAAAAAACACTTTTTGCACTTGTGATAGTGTTGAAAAACCACTTTTCGCACTTGTTAGTGTTGAAAAACCACTTTTCGCACTTGTGTTGGTGCAGGAAACCACTTTTGCACTTGTATTAGTGTGGATAAACCACTTTTCGCACTTGTGTTAGTGTTGAAAAACCACTTTTCGCACATGTGTTAGTGTTGAAAAACCACTTTTCGCACTTGTGTTGGTGCAGGAAACCACTTTTGCACTTGTATTAGTGTGGAAAAAACACTTTTTGCACTTGTGATAGTGTTGAAAAACCACTTTTCGCAATTGTGTTAGTGTTGAAAAACCACTTTTCCCACTTGTGTTGGTGCAGGAAACCACTTTTGCACTTGTATTAGTGTGGAAAAACCACTTTTCGCACTTGTGTTATTGTTTTAAAAACCACTTTTCGCACTTGTGTTGGTGCAGGAAACCACTTTTGCACTTGTATTAGTGTGGAAAAACCACTTTTTGCACTTGATAGTGTTGAAAAACCACTTTTCGCACTTGTGTTAGTGTTGAAAAACCACTTTTCGCACTTGTGTTGGTGCAGGAAACCACTTTTGCACTTGTATTAGTGTGGAAAAACCACCTTTTGCACTTGTGATAGTGTTGAAAAACAAATTTTCGCACTTATGTTAGTGTTGAAAAACCACTTCTCGCACTTGTGTTGGTGCAGGAAACCACTTTTGCACTTGTATTAGTGTGGAAAAAACACTTTTTGCACTTGTGATAGTGTTGAAAAACCACTTTTCGCACTTGGGTTAGTGTTGAAAAACCACTTTTCGCACTTGTGTTGGTGCAGGAAACCACTTTTGCACTTGTATTAGTGTGGAAAAACCACTTTTCGCACTTGTGTTTGTGTTGAAAAACCACTTTTCACACGTGTTGGTGCAGGAAACCACTTTTGCACTTGTATTAGTGTGGAAAAAACACTTTTTGCACTTGTGATAGTGTTGAAAAACCACTTTTCGCACTTGTGTTAGTGTTGAAAAACCACTTTTCGCACCTGTGTTGGTGCAGGAAACCACTTTTGCACTTGTATTAGTGTGGAAAAAACACTTTTTGCACTTGTGATAGTGTTGAAAAACCACTTTTCGCACTTGTTAGTGTTGAAAAACCACTTTTCGCACTTGTGTTGGTGCAGGAAACCACTTTTGCACTTGTATTAGTGTGGAAAAACCACTTTTCGCACTTGTGTTAGTGTTGAAAAACCACTTTTCGCACTTGTGTTAGTGTTGAAAAACCACTTTTCGCACTTGTGTTGGTGCAGGAAACCACTTTTGCACTTGTATTAGTGTGGAAAAAACACTTTTTGCACTTGTGATAGTGTTGAAAAACCACTTTTCGCACTTGTGTTAGTGTTGAAAAACCACTTTTCCCACTTG
The DNA here is from genome assembly GCF_964187855.1 of Myxine glutinosa. Lineage (NCBI taxonomy): Eukaryota > Metazoa > Chordata > Myxini > Myxiniformes > Myxinidae > Myxine > Myxine glutinosa. The sequence continues at coordinate 120,626 of NW_027616711.1, forward strand.
TGTTGGTGCAGGAAACCACTTTTGCACTTGTATTAGTGTGGAAAAACCACTTTTCGCACTTGTTATTGTCTTAAAAACCACTTTTCGCACTTGTGTTGGTGCAGGAAACCACTTTTGCACTTGTATTAGTGTGGAAAAACCACCTTTTGCACTTGATAGTGTTGAAAAACCACTTTTCGCACTTGTGTTAGTGTTGAAAAACCACTTTTCGCACTTGTGTTGGTGCAGGAAACCACTTTTGCACTTGTATTAGTGTGGAAAAACCACTTTTTGCACTTGTGATAGTGTTGAAAATTTTTTTTCGCACTTATGTTAGTGTTGAAAAACCACTTCTCGCACTTTTGTGTCGGTGCAGGAAACCACTTTTGCACTTGTATTAGTGTGGAAAACTACTTTTCGCACTTGGGTTAGTGTTGAAAAAACACTTTTTGCACTTGTGACAGTGTTGAAAAACCACTTTTCGCACTTGGGTTAGTGTTGAAAAACCACTTTTCGCACTTGTGTTAGTGTTGAAAAACCACTTTTCGCACTTGTGTTGGTGCAGGAAACCACTTTTGCACTTGTATTAGTGTGGAAAAACCACTTTTCGCACTTGTGTTATTGGTGAAAAACCACTTTTCACACTTGTGTCAGTGTTGAAAAACCACTTTTTGCACTTATGTTGGTGCAGGAAACCACTTTTGCACTTGTATTAGTGTGGAAAAAACACTTTTTGCACTTGTGATAGTGTTGAAAAACAAATTTTTGCACTTATGTTAGTGTTGAAAAACCACTTTTCGCACTTGTGTTAGTGTTGAAAAAACACTTTTCGCACTTGTGTTAGTGTTGAAAAACTACTTTTCGCACTTGTGTTGGTGCAGGAAACCACATTTGCACTTGTATTAGTGTGGAAAAAACACTTTTCGCACTTGTGTTAGTGTTGAAAAACCACTTTTCGCACTTGTGTTAGTGTTGAAAAACCACTTTTCGCACCTGTGTTTGTGCAGGAAACCACTTTTGCACTTGTATTAGTGTGGAAAAAACACTTTTTGCACTTGTGATAGTGTTGAAAAACCACTTTTCGCACTTGTGTTAGTGTTGAAAAACCACTTTTCGCACTTGTGTTGGTGCAGGAAACCACTTTTGCACTTGTATTAGTGTGGAAAACTACTTTTCGCACTTGTGTTAGTGTTGAAAAACCACTTTTTGTACTTGTGTTAGTGTTGAAAAACCACTTTTCGCACTTGTGTTAGTGTTGAAAAACCACTTTTCACACTTGTGTTAGTGTTGAAAAACCACTTTTCGCACTTGTGTTGGTGCAGGAAACCACTTTTGCACTTGTATTAGTGTGGAAAAACCACTTTTCGCACTTGTGTTAGTGTTGAAAAACCACTTTTCACACTTGTGTCAGTGTTGAAAAACCACTTTTTGCACTTGTGTTGGTGCAGGAAACCACTTTTGCACTTGTATTAGTGTGGAAAAAACACTTTTTGCACTTGTGATAGTGTTGAAAAACCACTTTTCGCACTTATGTTAGTGTTGAAAAACCACTTTTCGCACTTGTGTTGGTGCAGGAAACCACTTTTGCACTTGTGATAGTGTTGTAAAAACCACTTTTCGCACTTGTGTTAGTGTTGAAAAACCACTTTTCGCACTTGTGTTGGTGCAGGAAACCACTTTTGTACTTGTGATAGTGTTGAAAAACCAATTTTCGCACTTGTGTTAGTGTTGAAAAACCACTTTTCGCACTTGTGTTAGTGTTGAAAACCACTTTTCGCACTTGTGTTAGTGTTGAAAAACCACTTTTCGCACTTGTGTTGGTGCAGGAAACCACTTTTGCACTTGTATTAGTGTGGAAAAACCACTTTTCGCACTTGTGTTAGTGTTGAAAAACCACTTTTCACACTTGTGTCAGTGTTGAAAAACCACTTTTTGCACTTGTGTTGGTGCAGGAAACCACTTTTGCACTTGTATTAGTGTGGAAAAAACACTTTTTGCACTTGTGATAGTGTTGAAAAACCACTTTTCGCACTTATGTTAGTGTTGAAAAACCACTTTTCGCACTTGTGTTGGTGCAGGAAACCACTTTTGCACTTGTATTAGTGTGGAAAAAACACTTTTTGCACTTGTGATAGTGTTGAAAAACCACTTTTCGCACTTGTGTTAGTGTTGAAAAACCACTTTTGCACTTGTATTAGTGTGGAAAAACCACTTTTCGCACTTGTGTTAGTGTTGAAAAACCACTTTTTGCACTTGTGTTAGTACAGGAAACCACATTTTCACTTGTATTAGTGTGGAAAAAACACTTTTCGCACTTGTGTTAGTGTTGAAAAACCACTTTTCGCACTTGTGTTAGTGTTGAAAAACCACTTTTCGCACTTGTGTTGGTGCAGGAAACCACTTTTGCACTTGTATTGGTATGGAAAAACCACTTTTGCACTTGTATTAGTGTGGAAAAAACACTTTTTGCACTTGTGATAGTGTTGAAAAACCACTTTTCGCACTTGTATTAGTGTGGAAAAACACTTTTTGCATTTGTGATAGTGTTGAAAAACCACTTTTCGCAGTTGTTAGTGTTGAAAAACCACTTTTCGCACTTGTGTTGGTGCAGGAAATCACTTTTGCACTTGTATTAGTGTGGAAAAACCACTTTTTGCACTTGTGATAGTGTTGAAAAACCACTTTTCGCACTTATGTTAGTGTTGAAAAACCACTTTTCGCACTTGTGTTGGTGCAGGAAACCACTTTTGCACTTGTGATCGTGTTGAAAAACCACTTTTCGCACTTGTGTTAGTGTTGAAAAACCACTTTTCGTACTTGTGTTGGTGCAGGAAACCACTTTTGCACTTGTATAAGTGTGGAAAAACCACTTTTCGCACTTGTGTTAGTGTTGAAAAACCACTTTTCGCACTTGTGTTGGTGCAGGAAACCACTTTTGTACTTGTGATAGTGTTGAAAAACCACTTTTTGCACTTGTGTTAGTGTTGAAAAACCACTTTTCGCACTTGTGTTGGTGCAGGAAACCACTTTTGCACTTGTATTAGTGTGGAAAAAACACTTTTTGCACTTGTGATAGTGTTGAAAAACCACTTTTCGCACTTGTGTTAGTGTTGAAAAACCACTTTTCGCACTTGTGTTGGTGCAGGAAACCACTTTTGCACTTGTATTAGTGTGGAAAAAACACTTTTTGCACTTGTGATAGTGTTGAAAAACCACTTTTCGCACTTGTGTTAGTGTTGAAAAACCACTTTTGCACTTGTATTAGTGTGGAAAAACCACTTTTCGCACTTGTGTTAGTGTTGAAAAACCACTTTTTGCACTTGTGTTAGTACAGGAAACCACATTTTCACTTGTATTAGTGTGGAAAAAACACTTTTCGCACTTGTGTTAGTGTTGAAAAACCACTTTTCGCACTTGTGTTAGTGTTGAAAAACCACTTTTCGCACTTGTGTTGGTGCAGGAAACCACTTTTGCACTTGTATTGGTATGGAAAAACCACTTTTGCACTTGTATTAGTGTGGAAAAAACACTTTTTGCACTTGTGATAGTGTTGAAAAACCACTTTTCGCACTTGTATTAGTGTGGAAAAACACTTTTTGCATTTGTGATAGTGTTGAAAAACCACTTTTCGCAGTTGTTAGTGTTGAAAAACCACTTTTCGCACTTGTGTTGGTGCAGGAAATCACTTTTGCACTTGTATTAGTGTGGAAAAACCACTTTTTGCACTTGTGATAGTGTTGAAAAACCACTTTTCGCACTTATGTTAGTGTTGAAAAACCACTTTTCGCACTTGTGTTGGTGCAGGAAACCACTTTTGCACTTGTGATCGTGTTGAAAAACCACTTTTCGCACTTGTGTTAGTGTTGAAAAACCACTTTTCGTACTTGTGTTGGTGCAGGAAACCACTTTTGCACTTGTATAAGTGTGGAAAAACCACTTTTCGCACTTGTGTTAGTGTTGAAAAACCACTTTTCGCACTTGTGTTGGTGCAGGAAACCACTTTTGTACTTGTGATAGTGTTGAAAAACCACTTTTCGCACTTGTGTTAGTGTTGAAAAACCACTTTTCGCACTTGTGTTGGTGCAGGAAACCACTTTTGCACTTGTATTAGTGTGGAAAAAACACTTTTTGCACTTGTGATAGTGTTGAAAAACCACTTTTCGCACTTGTGTTAGTTTTGAAAAACCACTTTTCGCACTTGTGTTAGTGTTGAAAAACTACTTTTCACACTTGTGTTGGTGCAGGAAACCACTTTTGCACTTGTATTAGTGTGGCAAAACCACTTTTCGCACTTGTGTTAGTGTTGAAAAACCACTTTTCGCACTTGTGTTTGTGCAGGAAACCACTTTTGCACTTGTATTAGTGTGGGAAAAACACTTTTTGCACTTGTGATAGTGTTGAAAAACCACTTTTCGCACTTGTGTTAGTGTTGAAAAACCACATTTCGCACTTGTGTTAGTGTTGAAAAACCACTTTTCACACTTGTGTTGGTGCAGGAAACCACTTTTTCACTTGTATTAGTGTGGAAAAAACACTTTTTGCACTTGTGTTAGTGTGAAAAACCACTTTTTGCACTTGTGATAGTGTTGAAAAACCACTTTTCGCACTTGTGTTAGTGTTGAAAAACCACTTTTCGCACCTGTGTTGGTGCAGGAAACCACTTTTGCACTTGTATTAGTGTGGGAAAAACACTTTTCGCACTTGTGTTAGTGTTGAAAAACCACTTTTCGCACTTGTTTTGGTGCAGGAAACCACTTTTGCACTTGTATTAGTGTGGAAAAACCACTTTTCGCACTTGTGTTAGTGTTGAAAAACCACTTTTCGCACTTGTGTTAGTGTTGAAAAACCACTTTTCGCACTTGTGTTAGTGTTGAAAAACCACTTTTCGCACTTGTGTTGGTGCAGGAAACCACTTTTGCACTTGCATTAGTGTGGAAAAACCACTTTTTGCACTTGTGATAATGTTGAAAAACCACTTTTCGCACGTGTATTAGTGTGGAAAAACACTTTTTGCACTTGTGATAGTGTTGAAAAACCACTTTTCGCACTTGTGTTAGTGTTGAAAAACCACTTTTCGCACTTGTGTTGGTGCAGGAAACCACTTTTGCACTTGTATTAGTGTGGAAAAACCACTTTTTCCACTTGTGATAGTGTTGAAAAACCACTTTTCGCACTTGTGTTGGTGCAGGAAACCACTTTTGCACTTGTGATAGTGTTGAAAAACCACTTTTCGCATTTGTGTTAGTGTTGAAAAACCACTTTTCGTACTTGTGTTGGTGCAGGAAACCACTTTTGCACTTGTATTAGTGTGGAAAATCCACTTTTCGCACTTATGTTCGTGTTGAAAAACCACTTTTCGCACTTGTGTTGGTGCAGGAAACCACTTTTGCACTTGTATTAGTGTGGAAAAACCACTTTTTGCACTTGTGATAGTGTTGAAAAACCACTTTTCGCACTTGTGTTGGTGCAGGAAACCACTTTTGCACTTGTGATAGTGTTGAAAAACCACTTTTCGCAGTTGTGTAAGTGTTGAAAAACCACTTTTCGCACTTGTGTTGGTGCAGGAACCCACTTTTGCACTTGTATTAGTGTGGAAAAACCACATTTCGCACTTGTGTTTGTGTTGAAAAACCACTTTTCACACTTGTGTTAGTGTTGAAAAACCACTTTTAGTACTTGTGTTGGTGCAGGAAACCACTTTTGCACTTGTATTAGTATGGAAAAACCACTTTTCGCACTTGTGTTTGTGTTGAAAAACCACTTTTCGCACGTGTTGGTGCAGGAAACCACTTTTGCACTTGTATTAGTGTGGAAAAAACACTTTTTGCACTTGTGATAGTGTTGAAAAACCACTTTTCGCACTTGTGTTAGTGTGGAAAAAACCACTTTTCGCACCTGTGTTGGTGCAGGAAACCACTTTTGCACTTGTATTAGTGTGGAAAAAACACTTTTTGCACTTGTGATAGTGTTGAAAAACCACTTTTCGCACTTGTTAGTGTTGAAAAACCACTTTTCGCACTTGTGTTGGTGCAGGAAACCACTTTTGCACTTGTATTAGTGTGGATAAACCACTTTTCGCACTTGTGTTAGTGTTGAAAAACCACTTTTCGCACATGTGTTAGTGTTGAAAAACCACTTTTCGCACTTGTGTTGGTGCAGGAAACCACTTTTGCACTTGTATTAGTGTGGAAAAAACACTTTTTGCACTTGTGATAGTGTTGAAAAACCACTTTTCGCACTTGTGTTAGTGTTGAAAAACCACTTTTCCCACTTGTGTTGGTGCAGGAAACCACTTTTGCACTTGTATTAGTGTGGAAAAACCACTTTTCGCACTTGTGTTATTGTTTTAAAAACCACTTTTCGCACTTGTGTTGGTGCAGGAAACCACTTTTGCACTAGTATTAGTGTGGAAAAACCACTTTTTGCACTTGATAGTGTTGAAAAACCACTTTTCGCACTTGTGTTAGTGTTGAAAAACCACTTTTCGCACTTGTGTTGGTGCGGGAAACCAATTTTGCACTTGTATTAGTGTGGAACAACCACCTTTTGCACTTGTGATAGTGTTGAAAAACAAATTTTCGCACTTATGTTAGTGTTGAAAAACCACTCCTCGCACTTGTGTTGGTGCAGGAAACCACTTTTGCACTTGTATTAGTGTGGAAAAAACACTTTTTGCACTTGTGATAGTGTTGAAAAACCACTTTTCGCACTTGGGTTAGTGTTGAAAAACCACTTTTCGCACTTGTGTTGGTGCAGGAAACCACTTTTGCACTTGTATTAGTGTGGAAAAACCACTTTTCGCACTTGTGTTTGTGTTGAAAAACCACTTTTCGCACGTGTTGGTGCAGTAAACCACTTTTGCACTTGTATTAGTGTGGAAAAAACACTTTTTGCACTTGTGATAGTGTTGAAAAACCACTTTTCGCACTTGTGTTAGTGTTGAAAAACCACTTTTCGCACCTGTGTTGGTGCAGGAAACCACTTTTGCACTTGTATTAGTGTGGAAAAAACACTTTTTGCACTTGTGATAGTGTTGAAAAACCACTTTTCGCACTTGTTAGTGTTGAAAAACCACTTTTCGCACTTGTGTTGGTGCAGGAAACCACTTTTGCACTTGTATTAGTGTGGAAAAACCACTTTTCGCACTTGTGTTAGTGTTGAAAAACCACTTTTCGCACTTGTGTTAGTGTTGAAAAACCACTTTTCGCACTTGTGTTGGTGCAGGAAACCACTTTTGCACTTGTATTAGTGTGGAAAAAACACTTTTTGCACTTGTGATAGTGTTGAAAAACCACTTTTCGCACTTGTGTTAGTGTTGAAAAACCACTTTTCCCACTTGTGTTGGTGCAGGAAACCACTTTTGCACTTGTATTAGTGTGGAAAAACCACTTTTCGCACTTGTTATTGTCTTAAAAACCACTTTTCGCACTTGTGTTGGTGCAGGAAACCACTTTTGCACTTGTATTAGTGTGGAAAAACCACCTTTTGCACTTGATAGTGTTGAAAAACCACTTTTCTCACTTGTGTTAGTGTTGAAAAACCACTTTTCGCACTTGTGTTGGTGCAGGAAACCACTTTTGCACTTGTATTAGTGTGGAAAAACCACTTTTTGCACTTGTGATAGTGTTGAAATTTTTTTTTCGCACTTATGTTAGTGTTGAAAAACCACTTCTCGCACTTTTGTGTCGGTGCAGGAAACCACTTTTGCACTTGTATTAGTGTGGAAAAAACACTTTTTGCACTTGTGACAGTGTTGAAAAACCACTTTTCGCACTTGGGTTAGTGTTGAAAAACCACTTTTCGCACTTGTGTTAGTGTTGAAAAACCACTTTTCGCACTTGTGTTGGTGCAGGAAACCACTTTTGCACTTGTATTAGTGTGGAAAAACCACTTTTCGCACTTGTGTTATTGGTGAAAAACCACTTTTCACACTTGTGTTGGTGCAGGAAACCACTTTTGCACTTGTATTAGTGTGGAAAAACCACTTTTCGCACTTGTTATTGTCTTAAAAACCACTTTTCGCACTTGTGTTGGTGCAGGAAACCACTTTTGCACTTGTATTCGTGTGGAAAAACCACCTTTTGCACTTGATAGTGTTGAAAAACCACTTTTCGCACTTGTGTTAGTGTTGAAAAACCACTTTTCGCACTTGTGTTGGTGCAGGAAACCACTTTTGCACTTGTATTAGTGTGGAAAAACCACTTTTTGCACTTGTGATAGTGTTGAAAATTTTTTTTCGCACTTATGTTAGTGTTGAAAAACCACTTCTCGCACTTTTGTGTCGGTGCAGGAAACCACTTTTGCACTTGTATTAGTGTGGAAAACTACTTTTCGCACTTGGGTTAGTGTTGAAAAAACACTTTTTGCACTTGTGACAGTGTTGAAAAACCACTTTTCGCACTTGGGTTAGTGTTGAAAAACCACTTTTCGCACTTGTGTTAGTGTTGAAAAACCACTTTTCGCACTTGTGTTGGTGCAGGAAACCACTTTTGCACTTGTATTAGTGTGGAAAAACCACTTTTCGCACTTGTGTTATTGGTGAAAAACCACTTTTCACACTTGTGTCAGTGTTGAAAAACCACTTTTTGCACTTATGTTGGTGCAGGAAACCACTTTTGCACTTGTATTAGTGTGGAAAAAACACTTTTTGCACTTGTGATAGTGTTGAAAAACAAATTTTTGCACTTATGTTAGTGTTGAAAAACCACTTTTCGCACTTGTGTTAGTGTTGAAAAAACACTTTTCGCACTTGTGTTAGTGTTGAAAAACTACGTTTCGCACTTGTGTTGGTGCAGGAAACCACATTTGCACTTGTATTAGTGTGGAAAAAACACTTTTCGCACTTGTGTTAGTGTTGAAAAACCACTTTTCGCACTTGTGTTAGTGTTGAAAAACCACTTTTCGCACCTGTGTTTGTGCAGGAAACCACTTTTGCACTTGTATTAGTGTGGAAAAAACACTTTTTGCACTTGTGATAGTGTTGAAAAACCACTTTTCGCACTTGTGTTAGTGTTGAAAAACCACTTTTCGCACTTGTGTTGGTGCAGGAAACCACTTTTGCACTTGTATTAGTGTGGAAAACTACTTTTCGCACTTGTGTTAGTGTTGAAAAACCACTTTTTGTACTTGTGTTAGTGTTGAAAAACCACTTTTCGCACTTGTGTTAGTGTTGAAAAACCACTTTTCACACTTGTGTTAGTGTTGAAAAACCACTTTTCGCACTTGTGTTGGTGCAGGAAACCACTTTTGCACTTGTATTAGTGTGGAAAAACCACTTTTCGCACTTGTGTTAGTGTTGAAAAACCACTTTTCACACTTGTGTCAGTGTTGAAAAACCACTTTTTGCACTTGTGTTGGTGCAGGAAACCACTTTTGCACTTGTATTAGTGTGGAAAAAACACTTTTTGCACTTGTGATAGTGTTGAAAAACCACTTTTCGCACTTATGTTAGTGTTGAAAAACCACTTTTCGCACTTGTGTTGGTGCAGGAAACCACTTTTGCACTTGTGATAGTGTTGTAAAAACCACTTTTCGCACTTGTGTTAGTGTTGAAAAACCACTTTTCGCACTTGTGTTGGTGCAGGAAACCACTTTTGTACTTGTGATAGTGTTGAAAAACCAATTTTCGCACTTGTGTTAGTGTTGAAAAACCACTTTTCGCACTTGTGTTAGTGTTGAAAACCACTTTTCGCACTTGTGTTAGTGTTGAAAAACCACTTTTCGCACTTGTGTTGGTGCAGGAAACCACTTTTGCACTTGTATTAGTGTGGAAAAACCACTTTTCGCACTTGTGTTAGTGTTGAAAAACCACTTTTCACACTTGTGTCAGTGTTGAAAAACCACTTTTTGCACTTGTGTTGGTGCAGGAAACCACTTTTGCACTTGTATTAGTGTGGAAAAAACACTTTTTGCACTTGTGATAGTGTTGAAAAACCACTTTTCGCACTTATGTTAGTGTTGAAAAACCACTTTTCGCACTTGTGTTGGTGCAGGAAACCACTTTTGCACTTGTATTAGTGTGGAAAAAACACTTTTTGCACTTGTGATAGTGTTGAAAAACCACTTTTCGCACTTGTGTTAGTGTTGAAAAACCACTTTTGCACTTGTATTAGTGTGGAAAAACCACTTTTCGCACTTGTGTTAGTGTTGAAAAACCACTTTTTGCACTTGTGTTAGTACAGGAAACCACATTTTCACTTGTATTAGTGTGGAAAAAACACTTTTCGCACTTGTGTTAGTGTTGAAAAACCACTTTTCGCACTTGTGTTAGTGTTGAAAAACCACTTTTCGCACTTGTGTTGGTGCAGGAAACCACTTTTGCACTTGTATTGGTATGGAAAAACCACTTTTGCACTTGTATTAGTGTGGAAAAAACACTTTTTGCACTTGTGATAGTGTTGAAAAACCACTTTTCGCACTTGTATTAGTGTGGAAAAACACTTTTTGCATTTGTGATAGTGTTGAAAAACCACTTTTCGCAGTTGTTAGTGTTGAAAAACCACTTTTCGCACTTGTGTTGGTGCAGGAAATCACTTTTGCACTTGTATTAGTGTGGAAAAACCACTTTTTGCACTTGTGATAGTGTTGAAAAACCACTTTTCGCACTTATGTTAGTGTTGAAAAACCACTTTTCGCACTTGTGTTGGTGCAGGAAACCACTTTTGCACTTGTGATCGTGTTGAAAAACCACTTTTCGCACTTGTGTTAGTGTTGAAAAACCACTTTTCGTACTTGTGTTGGTGCAGGAAACCACTTTTGCACTTGTATAAGTGTGGAAAAACCACTTTTCGCACTTGTGTTAGTGTTGAAAAACCACTTTTCGCACTTGTGTTGGTGCAGGAAACCACTTTTGTACTTGTGATAGTGTTGAAAAACCACTTTTTGCACTTGTGTTAGTGTTGAAAAACCACTTTTCGCACTTGTGTTGGTGCAGGAAACCACTTTTGCACTTGTATTAGTGTGGAAAAAACACTTTTTGCACTTGTGATAGTGTTGAAAAACCACTTTTCGCACTTGTGTTAGTGTTGAAAAACCACTTTTCGCACTTGTGTTGGTGCAGGAAACCACTTTTGCACTTGTATTAGTGTGGAAAAAACACTTTTTGCACTTGTGATAGTGTTGAAAAACCACTTTTCGCACTTGTGTTAGTGTTGAAAAACCACTTTTGCACTTGTATTAGTGTGGAAAAACCACTTTTCGCACTTGTGTTAGTGTTGAAAAACCACTTTTTGCACTTGTGTTAGTACAGGAAACCACATTTTCACTTGTATTAGTGTGGAAAAAACACTTTTCGCACTTGTGTTAGTGTTGAAAAACCACTTTTCGCACTTGTGTTAGTGTTGAAAAACCACTTTTCGCACTTGTGTTGGTGCAGGAAACCACTTTTGCACTTGTATTGGTATGGAAAAACCACTTTTGCACTTGTATTAGTGTGGAAAAAACACTTTTTGCACTTGTGATAGTGTTGAAAAACCACTTTTCGCACTTGTATTAGTGTGGAAAAACACTTTTTGCATTTGTGATAGTGTTGAAAAACCACTTTTCGCAGTTGTTAGTGTTGAAAAACCACTTTTCGCACTTGTGTTGGTGCAGGAAATCACTTTTGCACTTGTATTAGTGTGGAAAAACCACTTTTTGCACTTGTGATAGTGTTGAAAAACCACTTTTCGCACTTATGTTAGTGTTGAAAAACCACTTTTCGCACTTGTGTTGGTGCAGGAAACCACTTTTGCACTTGTGATCGTGTTGAAAAACCACTTTTCGCACTTGTGTTAGTGTTGAAAAACCACTTTTCGTACTTGTGTTGGTGCAGGAAACCACTTTTGCACTTGTATAAGTGTGGAAAAACCACTTTTCGCACTTGTGTTAGTGTTGAAAAACCACTTTTCGCACTTGTGTTGGTGCAGGAAACCACTTTTGTACTTGTGATAGTGTTGAAAAACCACTTTTCGCACTTGTGTTAGTGTTGAAAAACCACTTTTCGCACTTGTGTTGGTGCAGGAAACCACTTTTGCACTTGTATTAGTGTGGAAAAAACACTTTTTGCACTTGTGATAGTGTTGAAAAACCACTTTTCGCACTTGTGTTAGTTTTGAAAAACCACTTTTCGCACTTGTGTTAGTGTTGAAAAACTACTTTTCACACTTGTGTTGGTGCAGGAAACCACTTTTGCACTTGTATTAGTGTGGCAAAACCACTTTTCGCACTTGTGTTAGTGTTGAAAAACCACTTTTCGCACTTGTGTTTGTGCAGGAAACCACTTTTGCACTTGTATTAGTGTGGGAAAAACACTTTTTGCACTTGTGATAGTGTTGAAAAACCACTTTTTGCACTTGTGTTAGTGTTGAAAAACCACATTTCGCACTTGTGTTAGTGTTGAAAAACCACTTTTCACACTTGTGTTGGTGCAGGAAACCACTTTTTCACTTGTATTAGTGTGGAAAAAACACTTTTTGCACTTGTGTTAGTGTGAAAAACCACTTTTTGCACTTGTGATAGTGTTGAAAAACCACTTTTCGCACTTGTGTTAGTGTTGAAAAACCACTTTTCGCACCTGTGTTGGTGCAGGAAACCACTTTTGCACTTGTATTAGTGTGGGAAAAACACTTTTCGCACTTGTGTTAGTGTTGAAAAACCACTTTTCGCACTTGTTTTGGTGCAGGAAACCACTTTTGCACTTGTATTAGTGTGGAAAAACCACTTTTCGCACTTGTGTTAGTGTTGAAAAACCACTTTTCGCACTTGTGTTAGTGTTGAAAAACCACTTTTCGCACTTGTGTTAGTGTTGAAAAACCACTTTTCGCACTTGTGTTGGTGCAGGAAACCACTTTTGCACTTGCATTAGTGTGGAAAAACCACTTTTTGCACTTGTGATAATGTTGAAAAACCACTTTTCGCACGTGTATTAGTGTGGAAAAACACTTTTTGCACTTGTGATAGTGTTGAAAAACCACTTTTCGCACTTGTGTTAGTGTTGAAAAACCACTTTTCGCACTTGTGTTGGTGCAGGAAACCACTTTTGCACTTGTATTAGTGTGGAAAAACCACTTTTTCCACTTGTGATAGTGTTGAAAAACCACTTTTCGCACTTGTGTTGGTGCAGGAAACCACTTTTGCACTTGTGATAGTGTTGAAAAACCACTTTTCGCATTTGTGTTAGTGTTGAAAAACCACTTTTCGTACTTGTGTTGGTGCAGGAAACCACTTTTGCACTTGTATTAGTGTGGAAAATCCACTTTTCGCACTTATGTTCGTGTTGAAAAACCACTTTTCGCACTTGTGTTGGTGCAGGAAACCACTTTTGCACTTGTATTAGTGTGGAAAAACCACTTTTTGCACTTGTGATAGTGTTGAAAAACCACTTTTCGCACTTGTGTTGGTGCAGGAAACCACTTTTGCACTTGTGATAGTGTTGAAAAACCACTTTTCGCAGTTGTGTAAGTGTTGAAAAACCACTTTTCGCACTTGTGTTGGTGCAGGAACCCACTTTTGCACTTGTATTAGTGTGGAAAAACCACATTTCGCACTTGTGTTTGTGTTGAAAAACCACTTTTCACACTTGTGTTAGTGTTGAAAAACCACTTTTAGTACTTGTGTTGGTGCAGGAAACCACTTTTGCACTTGTATTAGTATGGAAAAACCACTTTTCGCACTTGTGTTTGTGTTGAAAAACCACTTTTCGCACGTGTTGGTGCAGGAAACCACTTTTGCACTTGTATTAGTGTGGAAAAAACACTTTTTGCACTTGTGATAGTGTTGAAAAACCACTTTTCGCACTTGTGTTAGTGTGGAAAAAACCACTTTTCGCACCTGTGTTGGTGCAGGAAACCACTTTTGCACTTGTATTAGTGTGGAAAAAACACTTTTTGCACTTGTGATAGTGTTGAAAAACCACTTTTCGCACTTGTTAGTGTTGAAAAACCACTTTTCGCACTTGTGTTGGTGCAGGAAACCACTTTTGCACTTGTATTAGTGTGGATAAACCACTTTTCGCACTTGTGTTAGTGTTGAAAAACCACTTTTCGCACATGTGTTAGTGTTGAAAAACCACTTTTCGCACTTGTGTTGGTGCAGGAAACCACTTTTGCACTTGTATTAGTGTGGAAAAAACACTTTTTGCACTTGTGATAGTGTTGAAAAACCACTTTTCGCACTTGTGTTAGTGTTGAAAAACCACTTTTCCCACTTGTGTTGGTGCAGGAAACCACTTTTGCACTTGTATTAGTGTGGAAAAACCACTTTTCGCACTTGTGTTATTGTTTTAAAAACCACTTTTCGCACTTGTGTTGGTGCAGGAAACCACTTTTGCACTAGTATTAGTGTGGAAAAACCACTTTTTGCACTTGATAGTGTTGAAAAACCACTTTTCGCACTTGTGTTAGTGTTGAAAAACCACTTTTCGCACTTGTGTTGGTGCGGGAAACCAATTTTGCACTTGTATTAGTGTGGAACAACCACCTTTTGCACTTGTGATAGTGTTGAAAAACAAATTTTCGCACTTATGTTAGTGTTGAAAAACCACTTCTCGCACTTGTGTTGGTGCAGGAAACCACTTTTGCACTTGTATTAGTGTGGAAAAAACACTTTTTGCACTTGTGATAGTGTTGAAAAACCACTTTTCGCACTTGGGTTAGTGTTGAAAAACCACTTTTCGCACTTGTGTTGGTGCAGGAAACCACTTTTGCACTTGTATTAGTGTGGAAAAACCACTTTTCGCACTTGTGTTTGTGTTGAAAAACCACTTTTCGCACGTGTTGGTGCAGGAAACCACTTTTGCACTTGTATTAGTGTGGAAAAAACACTTTTTGCACTTGTGATAGTGTTGAAAAACCACTTTTCGCACTTGTGTTAGTGTTGAAAAACCACTTTTCGCACCTGTGTTGGTGCAGGAAACCACTTTTGCACTTGTATTAGTGTGGAAAAAACACTTTTTGCACTTGTGATAGTGTTGAAAAACCACTTTTCGCACTTGTTAGTGTTGAAAAACCACTTTTCGCACTTGTGTTGGTGCAGGAAACCACTTTTGCACTTGTATTAGTGTGGAAAAACCACTTTTCGCACTTGTGTTAGTGTTGAAAAACCACTTTTCGCACTTGTGTTAGTGTTGAAAAACCACTTTTCGCACTTGTGTTGGTGCAGGAAACCACTTTTGCACTTGTATTAGTGTGGAAAAAACACTTTTTGCACTTGTGATAGTGTTGAAAAACCACTTTTCGCACTTGTGTTAGTGTTGAAAAACCACTTTTCCCACTTGTGTTGGTGCAGGAAACCACTTTTGCATTTGTATTAGTGTGGAAAAA
Source organism: Myxine glutinosa (assembly GCF_964187855.1). NCBI lineage: Eukaryota > Metazoa > Chordata > Myxini > Myxiniformes > Myxinidae > Myxine > Myxine glutinosa. The sequence goes on from NW_027616711.1 coordinate 135,904, forward strand.
CCACTTTTCGCACTTGTTATTGTCTTAAAAACCACTTTTCGCACTTGTGTTGGTGCAGGAAACCACTTTTGCACTTGTATTAGTGTGGAAAAACCACCTTTTGCACTTGATAGTGTTGAAAAACCACTTTTCTCACTTGTGTTAGTGTTGAAAAACCACTTTTCGCACTTGTGTTGGTGCAGGAAACCACTTTTGCACTTGTATTAGTGTGGAAAAACCACTTTTTGCACTTGTGATAGTGTTGAAATTTTTTTTTCGCACTTATGTTAGTGTTGAAAAACCACTTCTCGCACTTTTGTGTCGGTGCAGGAAACCACTTTTGCACTTGTATTAGTGTGGAAAAAACACTTTTTGCACTTGTGACAGTGTTGAAAAACCACTTTTCGCACTTGGGTTAGTGTTGAAAAACCACTTTTCGCACTTGTGTTAGTGTTGAAAAACCACTTTTCGCACTTGTGTTGGTGCAGGAAACCACTTTTGCACTTGTATTAGTGTGGAAAAACCACTTTTCGCACTTGTGTTATTGGTGAAAAACCACTTTTCACACTTGTGTCAGTGTTGAAAAACCACTTTTTGCACTTATGTTGGTGCAGGAAACCACTTTTTCACTTGTATTAGTGTGGAAAAAACACTTTTTGCACTTGTGATAGTGTTGAAAAACAAATTTTTGCACTTATGTTAGTGTTGAAAAACCACTTTTCGCACTTGTGTTAGTGTTGAAAAAACACTTTTCGCACTTGTGTTAGTGTTGAAAAACTACTTTTCGCACTTGTGTTGGTGCAGGAAACCACATTTGCACTTGTATTAGTGTGGAAAAAACACTTTTCGCACTTGTGTTAGTGTTGAAAAACCACTTTTCGCACTTGTGTTAGTGTTGAAAAACCACTTTTCGCACCTGTGTTTGTGCAGGAAACCACTTTTGCACTTGTATTAGTGTGGAAAAAACACTTTTTGCACTTGTGATAGTGTTGAAAAACCACTTTTCGCACTTGTGTTAGTGTTGAAAAACCACTTTTCGCACTTGTGTTGGTGCAGGAAACCACTTTTGCACTTGTATTAGTGTGGAAAACTACTTTTCGCACTTGTGTTAGTGTTGAAAAACCACTTTTCGCACTTGTGTTAGTGTTGAAAAACCACTTTTCGCACTTGTGTTAGTGTTGAAAAACCACTTTTCACACTTGTGTTAGTGTTGAAAAACCACTTTTTGCACTTGTGTTGGTGCAGGAAACCACTTTTGCACTTGTATTAGTGTGGAAAAAACACTTTTTGCACTTGTGATAGTGTTGAAAAACCACTTTTCGCACTTATGTTAGTGTTGAAAACCACTTTTCGCACTTGTGTTGGTGCAGGAAACCACTTTTGCACTTGTGTTAGTGTTGAAAACCACTTTTCGCACTTGTGTTAGTGTTGAAAAACCACTTTTCGCACTTGTGTTAGTGTTGAAAAACCACTTTTCGCACTTGTGTTAGTGTTGAAAAACCACTTTTCACACTTGTGTTAGTGTTGAAAAACCACTTTTTGCACTTGTGTTGGTGCAGGAAACCACTTTTGCACTTGTATTAGTGTGGAAAAAACACTTTTTGCACTTGTGATAGTGTTGAAAAACCACTTTTCGCACTTATGTTAGTGTTGAAAACCACTTTTCGCACTTGTGTTGGTGCAGGAAACCACTTTTGCACTTGTGTTAGTGTTGAAAACCACTTTTCGCACTTGTGTTAGTGTTGAAAAACCACTTTTCGCACTTGTGTTGGTGCAGGAAACCACTTTTGTACTTGTGATAGTGTTGAAAAACCAATTTTCGCACTTGTGTTAGTGTTGAAAAACCACTTTTCGCACTTGTGTTAGTGTTGAAAACCACTTTTCGCACTTGTGTTAGTGTTGAAAAACCACTTTTCGCACTTGTGTTGGTGCAGGAAACCACTTTTGCACTTGTATTAGTGTGGAAAAACCACTTTTCGCACATGTGTTAGTGTTGAAAAACCACTTTTCACACTTGTGTCAGTGTTGAAAAACCACTTTTTGCACTTGTGTTGGTGCAGGAAACCACTTTTGCACTTGTATTAGTGTGGAAAAAACACTTTTTGCACTTGTGATAGTGTTGAAAAACCACTTTTCGCACTTATGTTAGTGTTGAAAAACCACTTTTCGCACTTGTGTTGGTGCAGGAAACCACTTTTGCACTTGTGATAGTGTTGTAAAAACCACTTTTCGCACTTGTGTTAGTGTTGAAAAACCACTTTTCGCACTTGTGTTGGTGCAGGAAACCACTTTTGTACTTGTGATAGTGTTGAAAAACCAATTTTCGCACTTGTGTTAGTGTTGAAAAACCACTTTTCGCACTTGTGTTGGTGCAGGAAACCACTTTTGTACTTGTGATAGTGTTGAAAAACCAATTTTCGCACTTGTGTTAGTGTTGAAAAACCACTTTTCGCACTTGTGTTGGTGCAGGAACCCACTTTTGCACTTGTATTAGTGTGGAAAAACCACTTTTCGCACTTGTGTTAGTGTTGAAAAACCACTTTTCGCACTTGTGTTGGTGCAGGAAACCACTTTTGCACTTCTATTAGTGTGGAAAAAACACTTTTTGCACTTGTGTTAGTGTTGAAAAACCACTTTTCGCACTTGTGTTGGTGCAGGAAACCACTTTTGCACTTGTGATAGTGTTGAAAAACCACTTTTCACACTTGTGTTAGTGTTGAAAAACCACTTTTCGCACTTGTGTTGGTGCAGGAAACCACTTTTGCACTTGTATTAGTGTGGAAAAAACACTTTTTGCACTTGTGTTAGTGTTGAAAAACCACTTTTCGCACTTGTGTTAGTGTTGAAAAACCACTTTTCGCACTTATGTTGGTGCAGGAAACCACTTTTTCACTTGTATTAGTGTGGAAAAACCACTTTTTGCACTTGTGATAGTGTTGAAAAACAAATTTTTGCACTTATTCTAGTGTTGAAAAACCACTTTTCGCACTTGTGTTAGTGTTGAAAAACCACTTTTGCACTTGTATTAGTGTGGAAAAACCACTTTTCGCACTTATGTTAGTGTTGAAAAACCACTTTTCGCACTTGTGATAGTGTTGAAAAACCACTTTTCGCACTTGTTAGTGTAGAAAAACCACTTTTCGCACTTGTGTTGGTGCAGGAAACCACTTTTGCACTTGTATTAGTGTGGAAAAACCACTTTTCGCACTTGTGTTAGTGTTGAAAAACCACTTTTCGCACTTGTGTTAGTGTTGAAAAACCACTTTTCGCACTTGTGTTGGTGCAGGAAACCACTTTTGCACTTGTATTAGTGTGGAAAAACCACTTTTCGCACTTGTGTTAGTGTTGAAAAACCACTTTTCGCACTTGTGTTAGTGTTGAAAAACCACTTTTCGCACTTGTGTTGGTGCAGGAAACCACTTTTGCACTTGTATTAGTGTGGAAAAAACACGTTTTGCACTTGTATTAGTGTGGAAAAACCACTTTTCGCACTTGTTATTGTCTTAAAAACCAGTTTTCGCACTTGTGTTGGTGCAGGAAACCACTTTTGCACTTGTATTAGTGTGGAAAAACCACCTTTTGCACTTGATAGTGTTGAAAAACCACTTTTCGCACTTGTGTTAGTGTTGAAAAACCACTTTTCGCACTTGTGTTGGTGCAGGAAACCACTTTTGCACTTGTATTAGTGTGGAAAAACCACTTTTTGCACTTGTGATAGTGTTGAAAAACAAATTTTCGCACTTATGTTAGTGTTGAAAAACCACCTCTCGCACTTTTGTGTCGGTGCAGGAAACCACTTTTGCACTTGTATTAGTGTGGAAAAAACACTTTTTGCACTTGTGACAGTGTTGAAAAACCACTTTTCGCACTTGGGTTAGTGTTGAAAAACCACTTTTCGCACTTGTGTTAGTGTTGAAAAACCACTTTTTGCACTTGTGTTGGTGCAGGAAACCACTTTTGCACTTGTATTAGTGTGGAAAAAACACTTTTTGCACTTGTGATAGTGTTGAAAAACAAATTTTTGCACTTATGTTAGTGTTGAAAAACCACTTTTCGCACTTGTGTTAGTGTTGAAAAAACACTTTTCGCACTTGTGATAGTGTTGAAAAACCACTTTTCGCACTTGTGTTGGTGCAGGAAACCACATTTGCACTTGTATTAGTGTGGAAAAAACACTTTTCGCACTTGTGTTAGTGTTGAAAAACCACTTTTCGCACTTGTGTTAGTGTTGAAAAACCACTTTTCGCACCTGCGTTTGTGCAGGAAACCACTTTTGCACTTGTATTAGTGTGGAAAAAACACTTTTTGCACTTGTGATAGTGTTGAAAAACCACTTTTCGCACTTGTGTTAGTGTTGAAAAACCACTTTTCGCACTTGTGTTGGTGCAGGAAACCACTTTTGCACTTGTATTAGTGTGGAAAACTACTTTTCGCACTTGTGTTAGTGTTGAAAAACCACTTTTCGCACTTGTGTTAGTGTTGAAAAACCACTTTTCGCACTTGTGTTAGTGTTGAAAAACCACTTTTCACACTTGTGTCAGTGTTGAAAAACCACTTTTTGCACTTATGTTGGTGCAGGAAACCACTTTTGCACTTGTATTAGTGTGGAAAAAACACTTTTTGCACTTGTGATAGTGTTGAAAAACAAATTTTTGCACTTATGTTAGTGTTGAAAAACCACTTTTCGCACTTGTGTTAGTGTTGAAAAAACACTTTTCGCACTTGTGTTAGTGTTGAAAAACCACTTTTCGCACTTGTGTTGGTGCAGGAAACCACATTTGCACTTGTATTAGTGTGGAAAAAACACTTTTCGCACTTGTGTTAGTGTTGAAAAACCACTTTTCGCACTTGTGTTAGTGTTGAAAAACCACTTTTCGCACCTGTGTTTGTGCAGGAAACCACTTTTGCACTTGTATTAGTGTGGAAAAAACACTTTTTGCACTTGTGATAGTGTTGAAAAACCACTTTTCGCACTTGTGTTAGTGTTGAAAAACCACTTTTCGCACTTGTGTTGGTGCAGGAAACCACTTTTGCACTTGTATTAGTGTGGAAAACTACTTTTCGCACTTGTGTTAGTGTTGAAAAACCACTTTTCGCACTTGTGTTAGTGTTGAAAAACCACTTTTCGCACTTGTGTTAGTGTTGAAAAACCACTTTTCACACTTGTGTTAGTGTTGAAAAATCACTTTTCGCACTTGTGTTGGTGCAGGAAACCACTTTTGTACTTGTGATAGTGTTGAAAAACCAATTTTCGCACTTGTGTTAGTGTTGAAAAACCACTTTTCGCACTTGTGTTGGTGCAGGAAACCACTTTTGTACTTGTGATAGTGTTGAAAAACCAATTTTCGCACTTGTGTTAGTGTTGAAAAACCACTTTTCGCACTTGTGTTGGTGCAGGAACCCACTTTTGCACTTGTATTAGTGTGGAAAAACCACTTTTCGCACTTGTGTTAGTGTTGAAAAACCACTTTTCGCACTTGTGTTGGTGCAGGAAACCACTTTTGCACTTCTATTAGTGTGGAAAAAACACTTTTTGCACTTGTGTTAGTGTTGAAAAACCACTTTTCGCACTTGTGTTGGTGCAGGAAACCACTTTTGCACTTGTGATAGTGTTGAAAAACCACTTTTCACACTTGTGTTAGTGTTGAAAAACCACTTTTCGCACTTGTGTTGGTGCAGGAAACCACTTTTGCACTTGTATTAGTGTGGAAAAAACACTTTTTGCACTTGTGTTAGTGTTGAAAAACCACTTTTCGCACTTGTGTTAGTGTTGAAAAACCACTTTTCGCACTTATGTTGGTGCAGGAAACCACTTTTGCACTTGTATTAGTGTGGAAAAACCACTTTTTGCACTTGTGATAGTGTTGAAAAACAAATTTTTGCACTTATTCTAGTGTTGAAAAACCACTTTTCGCACTTGTGTTAGTGTTGAAAAAACACTTTTCGCACTTGTGTTAGTGTTGAAAAACCACTTTTGCACTTGTATTAGTGTGGAAATACCACTTTTCGCACTTATGTTAGTGTTGAAAAACCACTTTTCGCACTTGTGATAGTGTTGAAAAACCACTTTTCGCACTTGTTAGTGTAGAAAAACCACTTTTCGCACTTGTGTTGGTGCAGGAAACCACTTTTGCACTTGTATTAGTGTGGAAAAACCACTTTTCGCACTTGTGTTAGTGTTGAAAAACCACTTTTCGCACTTGTGTTAGTGTTGAAAAACCACTTTTCGCACTTGTGTTGGTGCAGGAAACCACTTTTGCACTTGTATTAGTGTGGAAAAACCACTTTTCGCACTTGTGTTAGTGTTGAAAAACCACTTTTCGCACTTGTGTTAGTGTTGAAAAACCACTTTTCGCACTTGTGTTGGTGCAGGAAACCACTTTTGCACTTGTATTAGTGTGGAAAAAACACGTTTTGCACTTGTATTAGTGTGGAAAAACCACTTTTCGCACTTGTTATTGTCTTAAAAACCAGTTTTCGCACTTGTGTTGGTGCAGGAAACCACTTTTGCACTTGTATTAGTGTGGAAAAACCACCTTTTGCACTTGATAGTGTTGAAAAACCACTTTTCGCACTTGTGTTAGTGTTGAAAAACCACTTTTCGCACTTGTGTTGGTGCAGGAAACCACTTTTGCACTTGTATTAGTGTGGAAAAACCACTTTTTGCACTTGTGATAGTGTTGAAAAACAAATTTTCGCACTTATGTTAGTGTTGAAAAACCACTTCTCGCACTTTTGTGTCGGTGCAGGAAACCACTTTTGCACTTGTATTAGTGTGGAAAAAACACTTTTTGCACTTGTGACAGTGTTGAAAAACCACTTTTCGCACTTGGGTTAGTGTTGAAAAACCACTTTTCGCACTTGTGTTAGTGTTGAAAAACCACTTTTTGCACTTGTGTTGGTGCAGGAAACCCACTTTTGCACTTGTATTAGTGTGGAAAAAACACTTTTTGCACTTGTGATAGTGTTGAAAAACAAATTTTTGCACTTATGTTAGTGTTGAAAAACCACTTTTCGCACTTGTGTTAGTGTTGAAAAAACACTTTTCGCCCTTGTGATAGTGTTGAAAAACCACTTTTCGCACTTGTGTTGGTGCAGGAAACCACATTTGCACTTGTATTAGTGTGGAAAAAACACTTTTCGCACTTGTGTTAGTGTTGAAAAACCACTTTTCGCACTTGTGTTAGTGTTGAAAAACCACTTTTCGCACCTGTGTTTGTGCAGGAAACCACTTTTGCACTTGTATTAGTGTGGAAAAAACACTTTTTGCACTTGTGATAGTGTTGAAAAACCACTTTTCGCACTTGTGTTAGTGTTGAAAAACCACTTTTCGCACTTGTGTTGGTGCAGGAAACCACTTTTGCACTTGTATTAGTGTGGAAAACTACTTTTCGCACTTGTGTTAGTGTTGAAAAACCACTTTTCGCACTTGTGTTAGTGTTGAAAAACCACTTTTCGCACTTGTGTTAGTGTTGAAAAAACCACTTTTCACACTTGTGTCAGTGTTGAAAAACCACTTTTTTGCACTTATGTTGGTGCAGGAAACCACTTTTGCACTTGTATTAGTGTGGAAAAAACACTTTTTGCACATGTGATAGTGTTGAAAAACAAATTTTTGCACTTATGTTCGTGTTGAAAAACCACTTTTCGCACTTGTGTTAGTGTTGAAAAAACACTTTTCGCACTTGTGTTAGTGTTGAAAACCACTTTTCGCACTTGTGTTGGTGCAGGAAACCACATTTGCACTTGTATTAGTGTGGAAAAAACACTTTTCGCACTTGTGTTAGTGTTGAAAAACCACTTTTCGCACTTGTGTTAGTGTTGAAAACCACTTTTCGCACCTGTGTTTGTGCAGGGAAACCACTTTTGCACTTGTATTAGTGTGGAAAAAACACTTTTTGCACTTGTGATAGTGTTGAAAAACCACTTTTCGCACTTGTGTTAGTGTTGAAAAACCACTTTTCGCACTTGTGTTGGTGCAGGAAACCACTTTTGCACTTGTATTAGTGTGGAAAACTACTTTTCGCACTTGTGTTAGTGTTGAAAAACCACTTTTCGCACTTGTGTTAGTGTTGAAAAACCACTTTTCGCACTTGTTAGTGTTGAAAAACCACTTTTCACACTTGTGTTAGTGTTGAAAAATCACTTTTCGCACTTGTGTTGGTGCAGGAAACCACTTTTGCACTTGTGTTGTGTGGAAAAAACACTTTTTGCACTTGTGATAGTGTTGAAAAACCACTTTTCGCACTTATGTTAGTGTTGAAAAACCACTTTTCGCACTTGTGTTGGTGCAGGAAACCACTTTTGCACTTGTGATAGTGTTGTAAAAACCACTTTTCGCACTTGTGTTAGTGTTGAAAAACCACTTTTCGCACTTGTGTTGGTGCAGGAAACCACTTTTGCACTTGTATTAGTGTGGAAAAAACACTTTTTGCACTTGTGATAGTGTTGAAAAACCACTTTTTGCACTTATGTTAGTGTTGAAAAACACTTTTCGCACTTGTGTTCGTGCAGGAAACCACTTTTGCACTTGTGATAGTGTTGTAAAAACCACTTTTCGCACTTGTGTTAGTGTTGAAAAACCACTTTTCGCACTTGTGTTGGTGCAGGAAACCACTTTTGTACTTGTGATAGTGTTGAAAAACCAATTTTCGCACTTGTGTTAGTGTTGAAAAACCACTTTTCGCACTTGTGTTAGTGTTGAAAACCACTTTTCGCACTTGTGTTAGTGTTGAAAACCACTTTTCGCACTTGTGTTGGTGCAGGAAACCACTTTTGCACTTGTATTAGTGTGGAAAAACCACTTTTCGCACTTGTGTTAGTGTTGAAAACCACTTTTCGCACTTGTGTTAGTGTTGAAAACCACTTTTCGCACTTATGTTGGTGCAGGAAACCACTTTTGCACTTGTATTAGTGTGGAAAAACCACTTTTTGCACTTGTGATAGTGTTGAAAAACAAATTTTTGCACTTATTCTAGTGTTGAAAAACCACTTTTCAGCACTTGTGTTAGTGTTGAAAAAACACTTTTCGCACTTGTGTTAGTGTTGAAAAACCACTTTTGCACTTGTATTAGTGTGGAAAAACCACTTTTCGCACTTATGTTAGTGTTGAAAAACCACTTTTCGCACTTGTGATAGTGTTGAAAAACACTTTTCGCACTTGTTAGTGTTGAAAACCACTTTTCGCACTTGTGTTGGTGCAGGAAACCACTTTTGCACTTGTATTAGTGTGGAAAAACCACTTTTCGCACTTGTGTTAGTGTTGAAAAAACCACTTTTCGCACTTGTGTTAGTGTTGAAAAACCACTTTTCGCACTTGTGTTGGTGCAGGAAACCACTTTTGCACTTGTATTAGTGTGGAAAAAACACTTTTTGCACTTGTGATAGTGTTGAAAAACCACTTTTCGCACTTGTGTTAGTGTTGAAAAACACTTTTCCCACTTGTGTTGGTGCAGGAAACCACTTTTGCACTTGTATTAGTGTGGAAAAACCACTTTTCGCACTTGTTATTGTCTTAAAAACCACTTTTCGCACTTGTGTTGGTGCAGGAAACCACTTTTGCACTTGTATTAGTGTGGAAAAACCACCTTTTGCACTTGATAGTGTTGAAAAACCACTTTTCGCACTTGTGTTAGTGTTGAAAAACCACTTTTCGCACTTGTGTTGGTGCAGGAAACCACTTTTGCACTTGTATTAGTGTGGAAAAACCACTTTTTGCACTTGTGATAGTGTTGAAAAACAAATTTTCGCACTTATGTTAGTGTTGAAAAACCACCTCTCGCACTTTTGTGTCGGTGCAGGAAACCACTTTTGCACTTGTATTAGTGTGGAAAAAACACTTTTTGCACTTGTGACAGTGTTGAAAAACCACTTTTCGCACTTGGGTTAGTGTTGAAAAACCACTTTTCGCACTTGTGTTAGTGTTGAAAAACCACTTTTTGCACTTGTGTTGGTGCAGGAAACCACTTTTGCACTTGTATTAGTGTGGAAAAAACACTTTTTGCACTTGTGATAGTGTTGAAAAACAAATTTTTGCACTTATGTTAGTGTTGAAAAACCACTTTTCGCACTTGTGTTAGTGTTGAAAAAACACTTTTCGCACTTGTGTTAGAGTTGAAAAACCACTTTTCGCACTTGTGTTGGTGCAGGAAACCACATTTGCACTTGTATTAGTGTGGAAAAAACACTTTTCGCACTTGTGTTAGTGTTGAAAAACCACTTTTCGCACTTGTGTTAGTGTTGAAAAACCACTTTTCGCACCTGTGTTTGTGCAGGAAACCACTTTTGCACTTGTATTAGTGTGGAAAAAACACTTTTTGCACTTGTGATAGTGTTGAAAAACCACTTTTCGCACTTGTGTTAGTGTTGAAAAACCACTTTTCGCACTTGTGTTGGTGCAGGAAACCACTTTTGCACTTGTATTAGTGTGGAAAACTACTTTTCGCACTTGTGTTAGTGTTGAAAAACCACTTTTCGCACTTGTGTTAGTGTTGAAAAACCACTTTTCGCACTTGTGTTAGTGTTGAAAAACCACTTTTCACACTTGTGTCAGTGTTGAAAAACCACTTTTTGCACTTATGTTGGTGCAGGAAACCACTTTTGCACTTGTATTAGTGTGGAAAAAACACTTTTTGCACTTGTGATAGTGTTGAAAAACAAATTTTTGCACTTATGTTAGTGTTGAAAAACCACTTTTCGCACTTGTGTTAGTGTTGAAAAAACACTTTTCGCACTTGTGTTAGTGTTGAAAAACCACTTTTCGCACTTGTGTTGGTGCAGGAAACCACATTTGCACTTGTATTAGTGTGGAAAAAACACTTTTCGCACTTGTGTTAGTGTTGAAAAACCACTTTTCGCACTTGTGTTAGTGTTGAAAAACCACTTTTCGCACCTGTGTTTGTGCAGGAAACCACTTTTGCACTTGTATTAGTGTGGAAAAAACACTTTTTGCACTTGTGATAGTGTTGAAAAACCACTTTTCGCACTTGTGTTAGTGTTGAAAAACCACTTTTCGCACTTGTGTTGGTGCAGGAAACCACTTTTGCACTTGTATTAGTGTGGAAAACTACTTTTCGCACTTGTGTTAGTGTTGAAAAACCACTTTTCGCACTTGTGTTAGTGTTGAAAAACCACTTTTCGCACCTGTGTTAGTGTTGAAAAACCACTTTTCACACTTGTGTTAGTGTTGAAAAACCACTTTTCGCACTTGTGTTGGTGCAGGAAACCACTTTTGCACTTGTATTAGTGTGGAAAAACCACTTTTCGCACTTGTGTTAGTGTTGAAAAACCACTTTTCACACTTGTGTCAGTGTTGAAAAAACACTTTTTGCACTTGTGTTGGTGCAGGAAACCACTTTTGCACTTGTATTAGTGTGGAAAAAACACTTTTTGCACTTGTGATAGTGTTGAAAAACCACTTTTCGCACTTATGTTAGTGTTGAAAAACCACTTTTCGCACTTGTGTTGGTGCAGGAAACCACTTTTGCACTTGTGATAGTGTTGTAAAAACCACTTTTCGCACTTGTGTTAGTGTTGAAAAACCACTTTTCGCACTTGTTTTGGTGCAGGAAACCACTTTTGTACTTGTGATAGTGTTGAAAAACCAATTTTCGCACTTGTGTTAGTGTTGAAAAACCACTTTTCGCACTTGTGTTAGTGTTGAAAACCACTTTTCGCACTTGTGTTAGTGTTGAAAAACCACTTTTTGCACTTGTGTTGGTGCAGGAAACCACTTTTGCACTTGTATTAGTGTGGAAAAACCACTTTTCGCACTTGTGTTAGTGTTGAAAAACCACTTTTCACACTTGTGTCAGTGTTGAAAAACCACTTTTTGCACTTGTGTTGGTGCAGGAAACCACTTTTGCACTTGTATTAGTGTGGAAAAAACACTTTTTGCACTTGTGATAGTGTTGAAAAACCACTTTTTGCACTTATGTTAGTGTTGAAAAACCACTTTTCGCACTTGTGTTGGTGCAGGAAACCACTTTTGCACTTGTGATAGTGTTGTAAAAACCACTTTTCGCACTTGTGTTAGTGTTGAAAAACCACTTTTCGCACTTGTGTTGGTGCAGGAAACCACTTTTGTACTTGTGATAGTGTTGAAAAACCAATTTTCGCACTTGTGTTAGTGTTGAAAAACCACTTTTCGCACTTGTGTTAGTGTTGAAAACCACTTTTCGCACTTGTGTTAGTGTTGAAAAACCACTTTTCGCACTTGTGTTGGTGCAGGAAACCACTTTTGCACTTGTATTAGTGTGGAAAAACCACTTTTCGCACTTGTGTTAGTGTTGAAAAACCACTTTTCACACTTGTGTCAGTGTTGAAAAACCACTTTTTGCACTTGTGTTGGTGCAGGAAAAAACTTTTGCACTTGTATTAGTGTGGAAAAAACACTTTTTGCACTTGTGTTAGTGTTGAAAAACCACTTTTCACACTTGTGTCAGTGTTGAAAAACCAAGTTTGCACTTGTGTTGGTGCAGGAAACCACTTTTGCACTTCTATTAGTGTGGAAAAAACACTTTTTGCACTTGTGTTAGTGTTGAAAAACCACTTTTCGCACTTGTGTTGGTGCAGGAAACCACTTTTGCACTTGTGATAGTGTTGAAAAACCACTTTTCACACTTGTGTTAGTGTTGAAAAACCACTTTTCGCACTTGTGTTGGTGCAGGAAACCACTTTTGCACTTGTATTAGTGTGGAAAAAACACTTTTTGCACTTGTGTTAGTGTTGAAAAACCACTTTTCGCACTTGTGTTGGTGTTGAAAAACCACTTTTCGCACTTATGTTGGTGCAGGAAACCACTTTTGCACTTGTATAAGTGTGGAAATACCACTTTTTGCACTTGTGATAGTGTTGAAAAACAAATTTTTGCACTTATGTTAGTGTTGAAAAACCACTTTTCGCACTTGTGTTAGTGTTGAAAAAACACTTTTCGCACTTGTGTTAGTGTTGAAAAACCACTTTTGCACTTGTATTAGTGTGGAAAAACCACTTTTCGCACTTATGTTAGTAGGTGATAAATGTTGCTTCTGGGACACCTCCGTTTAACATGGGAAATCCCTATCTAATGTCATTTACCCCTTGTCTTTTTCAAAAATCATAAACACCTCTATTTCTCCCTCTATGAACCTATAATCCTTCTCACCTTATGAACCTATGATCCTTCTCGCCTTATGAACCTATGATTTTCTTCCTTTATGAACCTATAATCCTTCTAGCCTTATGAACCTATGATCCTTCTCACTTCCATGTAATTTTTACCCTATTCCCCCCACTACCCCCTTAATGTAGTTCCTTAGACCACTCTGCTAATGAGCCTATAAATATATTATCTCTTTCTAACTTTTTTAAGAGTTCCATTCTCCTATAGAACTCATCCCCATCAAGTATATTTATAAAGTATACAGGTTCCTTAACCTTTTGTTGTGAAAGCATAAAGTGGTATGTTTCACGGAGGGTTCTTGTTTGACCTCCTCCTCTCCCACATACCATTTTAAAATTATAATATTTATTATCCGATTGATAACCATTAAAGTTCTCACTCCACTCTAATATATTTTTCTTCCCGCCCTCCATTACCCCACTTAACAAATGAATACGTTTATCCGTCTTGAGAACCTTCTGACCAGTGATTCTCTCAACCTCTTGAATCTGATATTTTTCACATTCGTTATGTTTTCCATTTATATACCAAGGTTGATTACACCTCCACTCTTTAGTCTGGTTGATACTTGGTTCTATCATTTATATAATAGTAAAAAAGGTGGCGGTAGCCCGTTAAAATCCCTAACCCCATTAACTTATCACTTATATATGGATGGTTGTTGTTTAATGGCTTATCAGTTTTGTTTTTTGTAATTCTTGTGAGTAAAATGAACCCAAGATTTCTTCCCCATTCATATCATTTAATTTGTAAGTCCAAGGAACTGTATCCATTACATCAATGATTTTAAATAATTCATGAGTCCATTTTTGTGTATAACCTTTTTCAAAATGGCTTTTCCATTTGTATATTCTTACCATATCACCAACTTTGAACTTGGGCTTTCTCAAATTAATCTCCTTTTCATATTCTAATTTTGTAAATGTTTCTGATGGTTTTGATTTTGTTGATGAATGAACTGTATTATTGTAATTATCTACAATATCCTGGATTAAATATACCCATTTTTGAGAACCGAGTTGTGTGAATTTTTTATATAGTTTCTCTTTCAAAGTGCGATTAAAACGCTCAATAACAACTGCCTTTCCTTCATTAAAGGTACTGTATAATTTAATACCCTCCCCCTTAAGAAATTTCATAAATATTTTGTTATAGAACTCTGTTCCCTCATCGGTCCACAGTTTCTTTGGTTTTCTTTTACTTTTATTAAATATCTGTTGGAAGGCTAACATCAGAGTATAACCTCTCTTGTTTTTCAAAGGAACAACCCAAGCAAATCTACTCCTCAAATCAATAACGGTTAAAGCATACTTGTATCCCTTATCATTTTTTAGTTCGATTAAATCAGCGGACCATATGTGGTCGGTGTATTTAGAATAAACTTTCCTTCTTTTAAACTTTGTGATTATAGGTTTATGTAATTCATTAGCCAAAAGCTCCTCAGTCTTGATAACATCATTGGAGTTTAATAGTTTTTTGGGAAATAACCAAGACCAAGTTTCAATTTAACACTTATCATTTTTTTCACAATAAACCTATCAACTTTCTCTCTCAATGTCGGATTTCGTATCAAAGACAAATTATACAACATTTCTCTGTCTGCTTCATGTTTTTCATCCAATGTGGTGGTATCCCCATAAGCAATATCATGCTTCATACACACTTCGTCAACCCTATTTGTAGGTTTAGACCAAGGTTTAGGATTGTCAGCCTCATCTAATCTTTTATCCAGGTTTGTTCCAGGACCACAGAAAGAATATCCAGGTAGATGTAGTTCCCCTGGACTTCCAGTTGTTGTAAATTTACTTCCTGACAGAAACTTTTGTATGTCTCCTCCACTTTTAGGAGAGATGAATTGACACTTTTTAGAGCCACACACTTGACATATTCCTTTTTGATAAACTCTATTATTTTTAGCTTTAACATACAATACACTTTTAGATTTAGTTTTCTTTTTACATTTGAGACAATAACTCATATTTATTTATCAGAAAAATTCCGACAGAGTATCAAAACCTTTTTAGTTTTCAACATATACATTTCTATCTTAATTTTTAAAACATAAAGAATCCTTAGAAATGTCTTCACTTTCTCCTCCATTTATTTACAAATAAAACTAACTAAAGTCAATACCACTTAATCTTTTTCTTCTTCACCACTTTCTCGTTTAAATCTCCTCCCTGAAATTGAACTCATCTCATCCGTTTTTAAAACCAATTTCTTCACAAGAGTCATTCTTTCTTTATTTTCCTCTTCGGTGCGTTGAGATTGATTTATTTGTTGTAATACATTTAATCTTTTACAAATCTCACTGATTTCCATCTCCCTCTCCTCCCTCTCTTCCTCCTCCTTCTCTTCTTCAATTCCTTCCTCAGCCCTTGCAACCCTTGAGTTTGAGCCCCAAAGAATATTATACATATACTCATCTGGATTTTGAGATATTCTTGTATCTATAATTATTTTTCTCATAATAGGATACCAATAAGATTTGTTGACGATTTCTAAAAGAGTTTTATATTTCATAACTTTGAGAAGTTCATTTTTATTTAATATTTTAAACAAGTCTCTATTTGTGGGTTTAGCAATATCAGTATAAGGCCAGTTTTTTATGACAAAATTCCCATGTATATGCTCCAAATCATAAGGTATGTAATACCGAGCACCCTTTTCTTGTAGGTATCCTTGAATACAAAAATTATAATTCTCTTGTAGTCTTCTTCCTGCCATTTATGTATCAGAAATATATGTGAGATTAATATTATGACAGGTAATACCACCCCATCTTCCCACTACCAAATCGGTTTGTATTCCTCGGCTTTCTATCCTTATCTCATTACCTTCCTTCTTTGTCATGCGAACCATCGCTATACTATCATATATTTTTATTTTCTTAAAATCACGTATTTGTTGTTTACTAATTGTACTTCCACATAAATCCTTATCTTCACCAAGTGGATAATATTCTTCTTTACGAGACTGATTAAAATCATGTAGGTCTTCTATGTTTATTGAAAAAGACCAATTATACCCTAAATCAGGCATATCATACCCCCATTTATTAATTCGCATATTAACTATATGTCCTTCTTTATAAAATTCAATTGTAAGCAGGTAGTTAAATTCAATGAGGAAAGGTGTATGGTCAGTATAACCAGGTGTTGTGGTTGTAAATTTTACTTGTTTAACAAAACGTGCTGTTTTCTTTAAAAATATATATTGTGATAAATCACTTAATCTAATTAAGTCATTCGCATCTGTAGGGTTTGGATAATTGATTAATTTATAAGTATTCTTCATATTAATATTTTTACTTACACTATATTTTTGTCGTTCAGCCTGTGCCTTTGTATAATAATTTGATAAATCAATATCCTGAGAGGATTTTCCAAAGATAGAACCATCTTTTCCAACATAAGTCATTTATATTAGATTAAAAATGATATCATAAAAATTTTCATTATTGTTGAGTTGAAATAATACATATAAACATAATTGACCACAACATTTAGAATTAATTTCTTGAACTTGAAATGTTTGATAAACACCATTCTGTAAGAATTGTATTACTTCAACAGGTGGTGGCATACCATAACTATCAAAATAATATTTATCCTGACTATTATGAATACAAACCCAATGAGAACCATTCTGTGTGTCTAAATTCATAATAATATTCTTTGTATTCTTATTTATATGTATTAATTCATCTCTCATACAAATAACCACATTATCAATTTTTAGTGTTTTACAATACTTAGCTAGTTCTATATTTGACGTTGTATTCTTTCCAAATTGTTTAAACCATTTATCCATTTATTTATGAGAAAGATACAATCCATTACCCCGTTTAGTTAGTTTAACACCCGCTTGAGCGATAGAGGAAAGCATATCTCCAACTAACAATCTAGCTTTATCAGGTAGACTTTCAAGTTTTTGAGCAAAATCTACAATTACACCACTTCCACTAATTTGTTTCTCCAACTCCTTGTTATGTCTTTCCAATTCTTTTTGAGCTTTTAGTTGTGCCTTCCTTTCGTTAGCAGTTTTTATCGCTGCTGAAATACCACCAGTCAATGCTCCCGCCGCACTTAAACCAGCAAATAAAGGAATTAGAAATGGGAGAAATCCTCCTCTTGACTCGTCTATTGAATATTTCTTTAACATAGGTTTTGTCATTTTAATTTTAAGTGATCCAGCATCATTTAGTGTTTTCACCTGCTCTCTTGTGAGTAAAACATCAATTCTTACTGCTCCTTTTCTTTGAAATGTATTAACATTAATAATACAAGGCTTTTGATTTTGAATACAAGATGTTAATTTATCAAGATTGATTTGATTAACATATACCCCTACCATTTATTTATGAGAAAAAACCTATGTGATATTAATCATAACACCGTTATCTGTATTAATCTGTAATTCTGTTTCCTCCAAAAGCAAACAATAAGCATCAACTTCTTCATTCTCTCCTCTTTCAATGTATAGAGAAGTATCCACTCTATTAGACTTTATAGTTTCCTTTTGAGAACTCAGGTCAATTGTGTAGATTGTATAAAGTTTTTGAAACGCAACCATATCCAAAATAGGTTCATTATTACCGTTGCTTTCACACACCTTTTGGTAAGACTTGTAGGCTTCCGCATAATCATTTTTTTCCCAATCAATTTCCAATCTATCTCGCGGATAAAATGTCCCATCAAGAGAAACCCGAAGTTGTTTCACCTTAGCATTATCACTCAGGGCATTATTCTTATTAGTACCGTCCTCTCCATCTGGTTTCTTAAAAATGAGCCATAGGTATCGTGGCTTTCCTTCAAGAACACCCAAATTCCAAGTGTAGGTAGTGTGTTCCAGTTTAACGTGTTGACATCTTCTTTTAAGGTATGATACATTTAGCGGTTTCTTTGAGTTAAGTCTTCTATTTAACATCTCTTCCGTTTTAAGATTAGGAGTATATTCACTGATATACCAACACAAATCATTAATAACAAATTTATTATTTTCTCCAAAAGCATTTTCATCCCCAAAAAGCAACCTATTTACATTATCATTCCTTTGTAGTTGAAATCTAATTTTAAGCCCATACAAAACTTTATCATAATCACAAAATCCAAATATACCTTTCAGAGGTACTGCTACCGTAAAACTATTCTCTGCTTTTGTATCATCATTATACATTGACTTCCTTTGACTATAACCAGGGTCAGCATTTGTTCCCGTTGACATATCAGGAATAAAACCTTCAACAGCTCCCTTACCCATTCTATCACTAAACGAATATAGTGTAAATTTCATCATTTCAGATATAGCAGAGACATAATCAACCGCTTCAACCTCTTGTGTTCCAATATACAGGCGGACACTATCAAACATTTTCCAGAAGAAATCATTTACGAGTGTAGCATTAGTATTATTCGCAGCCTTAGTGAATTTAAATTTACACAGCAAGAAACTATCAGCTATATTCAAGTAAGTTTGTTGATTATTTATTTCAAAACTTTTTGTTCCGTTTGAATTCCAGTCTGTTCCTGTTATAGCATTTACCTTAAAATAGTCTTCCTTTTTAGTAGAGTTTGAAATGATAATCGTATCATCCAAATCATAGATACTATCAATCGCTTCCATACTTGTATTTATATAGCATTAAAATCGTTGAAACCCTGACCCAAGTATTTTAATGATTTTTTGTCGTTCTTGTGAAGATAGTTGAGTTTTACCTTTTTTAATTTCTTTGATTGCTTGTAATTTATGAGACTCCTTTTGAGCATCTTTTATACTCTTTATAGCACCCGCAACTGAGCCCACGGCTGAAGCAGTTGAACCAATTAGGTCTTTATGTTTAAGGATGGTTGAACCAATACCCATTAGAGTATCAATTATCCCATCTCCTTTATTTCTAAATTGATGTCCCACACCCCGTTGTCTCTTTGGTTTATAGTATCCTCTCCCAAGAAACATACCTTCACCCTTATAGTATGGTGAAAGGAACATCCCATCCCCTGTAATTATTTTATATTTTCCCAACTCGTGTTTTCTCACAATAACCATTATTTATTTATTGAAAAACTTCACGTAGGTGAATTCTGATGGATATAATTTCATCATTAAAGGATATCATACGATTATCTTGATCGGTTATCCTAAAATTTACTCTGTATATGGTTTTTCCTGACACAGGTAAATAGACAAGATTTTTTGGTTCCATATTAAATTTATAACCAATCGGGGTTGAGTATGCGCTGAATGAAAATATTGTATTTGTTCTTATTCCATCGTTATAAGCACCATCAATCAAATCACAATGAATTAATACTGAATTTATACCGGAGGATATTTGAATGACATTATCACTGTAAAACGTTCCGTTAGTTTCAACCTTTTTTGAAGAGAAACCCAATAGCTCTCTAAACGATTTTTCAATGGTGAAATCAACTTTATAATTATTTTTAAGTTTAATAGTTGATTTTGAAGTGTGTTTTTGAATATCTATTACAATATTTTTTGGTTCATCACCTTTTTCTTTCATAAGGCGAGAGACTTCTGAAGATATTTGAGAAATCTCGTAAGCACCGGGTGAAACGGTTATAGTTTTATATCCACTTCCTGGATTATAACTAAACTTGTTGTTTTTCTCTGTGATATTAAAAAGGGTATTGTAAGTCTCCATTGACAACAAAGAAGCCTCATATTCTTTTTTGGGGTCAAGTTGTAGTGGGTAAGGGAATGAAGCTGTGTAATCACTCGTTGTGAAATTAAAACTAAGAATTGTGCTTCTCATCTTATTTAATATCTAATAAAATATCTTTGTATTGACATTTATTAATTATTTTCATATTCATCAACTGATCTAAAATGGCGGATGCTTCATTAAAACAATTGTTGTTTCCAGCCTTCTTACTACCTAACAACAATAATAACCTATTAACTAATTGTGATGGGTCATTTGGAAGAAAACTAACACCCGAACCAAGCTTACTTAAAGCATCAATAATATGTTTCTCCTTCTCATTCTTCTTACTTTTACCAGCAACAGAAACTCCATAATCAAGTGCGTTTAGCAACTCAATATACTCTCTATCTTCCTCTCTTTCCATATCAAGCGGTTCATCAAAATAAGGTGAATTAGAATGTCCATCTTTTGTTAGAAGAAACATTAATCTTGGGGTTAATTCAACATTTGGTTGGTCAGAACTTAAGAACACCAATTTATCATTAAATATCAATAACTTTTCTTTCACAAGATGGAACTGTGCTGGTTCTTCTGTTGGAATGAGACCTGCTCTGGTTTTTGAACCCTTCAAATATTCATTGTTTTGAAGAGCTTCTACAATATAATTGGAAAGTTTATTTACCTTCTCAAGATGCCGAAATAATCCTTCATCATCATATTCTAATTCTCCAAGTTCTTGCTCTGTCATTTGATTAAAATCTTTGAGCATTTGAAATTTTTTTGGAGTAAATTCTACCGTGGGAACTGTAGGTGAAATCGTTTGTTGAGTTTTTAAAAGTGGTTTAAAAAATTTCTCTTGTTTTCTTTCAAAGGCTTCTTCACCAGTTAGTTTCTGTCTCCTTTTCTTCTTTATGTCTTCCTGTTGCTTTACAACTTTTGAAACCAACTCTTGATGTTCTTTAAACTTTCTTACTCTTTCTTCGGTATTCATTTTCTGTATTTATTTATTGAAAAATATCATTTAGTATCTCATCTTGTTTCACAACAATATATTTATATTTTCCAATCGTGTGTTTCATATTATTTTCAAATTCCTTCTTACTACGTAATGTAGAACAATTATCTCTCCAAAATTTTTTTGTATCTATTGAATTTAACTTAAATAAAATAAAAGTATTAGCATTGTTTCTTATTGAGCGCCGAGGGAGTTGAAAATATGACTGACTAAGATAAATACAATTACAAGAAGAATGTCTCCCTCTTGTATAGTAGCTATCCATTACTGTTTGGTTTCTCTCATTAACACAATCATCAAAGATAACGAGGTTCTTTTTTGATTTATCTAAATCTTGAGGTGAAGGTATATCATCCGTATTATCACTGAGAATACAAGTTATGGGTTTTGGTTTTGATTTTGATTTCTGTGTATCACAAAATAATTGTATTATATCATCAATATTATAATCATTTAGTTTGTTTTGAAGTTTAAATAAACCGATAATGTCTTCCTTTTTAAGACCCGCATTAAAACCCTGTGAGAGTAGTTGATACTCAGGTTGAAACTTGACTTTGTAAAAATTATTAAATTATCATAATCTAAAAAATTAGGACTAAGGAGCATCTTTAAAAGTAAACAGGTTTTTCCACATCCGCTTGAACCGACTATTAGACATCTCAATGAATTTGGAAGATTTTTATGGTTATTAAATTTTATCTTATTTTCCCAAACAGGTAAAAAATCATTCATTTATATATTTGGAAAACAAGTCATCTAACTTTTTTTGAGTTTTTTGAGAAACTCTATATTTTACCCTGAGTTCAGGTTTAATTTCAAAATAATCCATTATTTTGTTTATATAGTATCTTGTATTAACATTTCCATTAAAATTATTTTGAATAATAAATATCATTAAACCCTTATACATTTCCTCAATACAAATAGTCTCTTCCCTTGTAAGAAATGGTGTATTATCACCATAATACTTAACATTCATCTCTCTTATTAATCTTGTAAAGTAATTCATTTTTGGTTCTAATTTAAAAGAGTTATATATTTTTCTATATTTTTTATTATCATTAATTAGAAGATAATCACAGAAAATACATTGTTTATATGCTTCTGATTCTGTATTAAGCCCCACTCTACCACAAGCCGGACAATTCTCTAATTTATCATATGGAGAGTCTGGAAATTCTAAATATCCTTCAGAATTTATCATATTTATAAAGTAAAATTATACTTAAAACAAAGTGCCTTTTTTAGAGGCTTTTTTAAAGATGAAACTGTGCTTAAAGTAAAACACCTTTGAGCTTTTCAACTCGTTTTATGTATATAACTTTACTTAAACTAAACGCAAATTTATTAGCTAATAAATACAATGTTTCAAAACACAAAAGACAAATTTCAATCAATCTCTACTTCGGTGGAAGATATAGAAAAATATGTCAAAGATGTTAAATTGAACAAAGATAAATATGGAAATTTTTGGATTAAACCCATAATGGAGAATAACATGTGTCCTTTTATTAAATTTACAGGACAAGCTATGTTAATTAATAACTCTATTAAAGTAAATTTGACAAAAGTTTCTCCACTACTACTAACAATTTACTCAAAGCTTGAAAAGGTCATTGATAAAGAAGCTTTGAAAATGAATGATAAGACCATCAATGATTCTAGAGGAAACATTTGTATATTCTTTAATAGACCCAAAGATGTGGGTGAAATTAATAATATGAATATTAGTGGTGAACTATCATTCCGTACTCTGATTATTAGAGATTATTTGAAAATAACATTTAATGTAAAAAATATTGTGGTTATTAGTTCTAATGAAAGAAAATATATAGATATTGATGGAAGTTTAATGGTATGTAAATGAGTGATATTAACAGTCAATACTCTGAGAGTTATTATACTGAGAGTCTAGGATCTGAAGATAGTTATGATACTAATAGTTTGTGTTCAAATGATAGTTATGAGAGTAGCTTTATTGATGACTCAGATAGTGAAATTGAAATTGATGAACTAGAGTATCTAAACTTTCTGGCTAATACATAGACGCTTTACTTTAAGTAAAGTTATATACATAAAACGTGTTGAAAAGCTCAAAGGTGTTTTACTTTAAGTAAAGTTATATACATAAAACGAGTTGAAAAGCTCAAAGGTGTTTTACTTTAAGTAAAGTTATATACATAAAACGAGTTGAAAAGCTCAAAGGTGTTTTACTTTAAGTAAAGTTATATACATAAAACGAGTTGAAAAGCTCAAAGGTGTTTTACTTTAAGTAAAGTTATATACATAAAACGAGTTGAAAAGCTCAAAGGTGTTTTACTTTAAGTAAAGTTATATACATAAAACGAGTTGAAAAGCTCAAAGGTGTTTTACTTTAAGTAAAGTTATATACATAAAACGAGTTGAAAAGCTCAAAGGTATTTTACTTTAAGTAAAGTTATATACATAAAACGAGTTGAAAAACTCAAAGGTGTTTTACTTTAAGTAAAGTTATATACATAAAACGAGTTGAAAAGCTCAAAGGTGTTTACTTTAAGCACAGTTTCATCTTTTAAAAAGCCTCTAAAAAAGGCACTTTGTTTTAAGTATAATTTTACTATATAAATAAATATGATCAAAGCAACGTATTGCGATGTTTGTGAACAAGAATATAAACAATACAAAAGACACCTTAAAACTAACAAACACACATTTAATCTACTTCACCTACTATCTCCTATTCAGAAGGAAACAAAACACTGTTCTGCATGTAATAAAAATATCCTCAAGAAAGGCTTCGAAATACATCTTAAAACAATTCTACATTTATCAAATTTTATCACAACTAAAAACTCTGATGGCGCATTCAAAGAACATATTAAAATAAGAGTCTTTAACTTCAAACCTCCTGAACCAGAGTCTATAGTTGATGCTGTAGAAATAGTTAAACCTGCTGTTCAAACGTTGATTGAAAAAACACTAAAAGAAATGAAACCACTTAAATTTTATATGGGAGTAAAATTAGAAATGACAAAGGACGAAGGAGTTATAGATACACCATACATGAGAACTGAGCCACACTTTATATCTTCATATCAAGATTTTAAAACATCAGGAGTCTATGATGAACTTATTAAACAAGAGCAAGATGTGGATAATTCAATCGTAGGAAGTGGATTCAATATAGGAAAAATTATTTACATAGACATTCATATTCTTAAATCAGATCCTCTAAAAGCTTCTTCCTACATTGATTTACCCAGTGTTATCAAAAATAGAAAAGCAGTTATCAATATCAAAAATAAAGACAATAAATGTTTTCTCTGGTCTATTCTAGCACACTTACATCCTCCACATTTTCATGATGAAAGAGTATCTCATTATAAAAAATATGAGAATACATTAAATACGAAAGATCTAAAGTTTCCGATGGCTTTAAATGATATTCCTAAATTTGAAAAGATAAATAATTTATCAGTTAATGTTTATGGTCTAACAGAAACAAACAGCATTCAGGTTTTAAAGCTTTCTGACAATTGTAAACAAACTCATATTAATCTTCTATATTTTAATTCAGAGGAAAATTCACATTATACATACATTAAAGATATTGCTAAATTAATAAAACCACAAGTATGTAAAAGAACAAATAAAATATATATTTGTTTGCGTTGTCTTAACTTCTTCCATACACAAGAAAGATTAGATAAACATTCAAATTATTGTGGTGAACATAAATCAACGGTAATCAATATGCCTAAAGAAGGCTCAAATATCACATTCAAAGATGAAAAGAAAAAGATCAAACATCCATTTGTTATATATGCTGATTTTGAAAGTATTCTAGAAAAAATAGATACTGCTTCTCCAGATCCAAAAGATTCATACACAAATAAATATCAAAAACATACTCCTTGCGGTTTTTGTTATTATATCAAATCATCCGTTGGTGATAAATATAACAAGTTAGAGGAGTATAGAGGCTCAAATACCCCAGAGGAGTTTGTGAAACGACTAGAAAAAGACTGTGTCCGATTAACCAAGATAATGAGAGAAACTAATAAACCAATGTCCTTGACGAGTGAACAGAAAAGGGAATTTAGAAAAAACAATGTTTGTCATATTTGTGAGGAAAAAATTGGTGAAGGTCTAAAGGTTAGAGATCATTGTCATCTCACTGGTAAATATAGAGGTCCAGCTCATCAAAGTTGTAATATTAATTATCAACTCCCCTCTTTCATTCCTGTCTTTCTTCATAACAATGCTCATTATGATACACATCTATTTATTAATGAACTTTCAAAGACATCTGGACACATTTCAGCAATTCCTAACACAGATCAGAAATACATTTCATTCACAAAAACAATTCACACATCTCCTATTACTCATATCAGATTTCTTGATACATTTAAATTCATGGCAAGTCCATTGGCTAACTTGGTTCAAAATCTAAAAGTTTCCATGTCTTTCAGAGTATTTTTCAGATAAAGATTTTCTAACACAAAAGGGAATTTACCCCTATGACTATATGGACTCATTTGAGAGATTCAATGAAACACAACTTCCTTTAAAAGAAAATTTTGATAACAAATTAAACAACAGTCATATATCTGATAAAGATTATGTACACGCACAAAATGTTTGGGAAAAATATAACATCAAGAATCTTGGTGAGTATCACGATTTGTATCTCAAAACTGATGTGCTTTTATTGGCCGATGTATTTGAAGCCTTTAGATCTGTTTGTCGCACTGGATATGGATTGGATCCTGCTCACTACTACACAGCACCTGGATTGGCTTGGAGTGCGATGTTGAAAATGACAAAACAAGATTTGGATTTGATAACCGATGTCGATATGCTTTTGATGATTGAAAAGGCAAAAAGAGGTGGAATTTCACAAGTATGCTCGAGCAGATACGCAAAAGCAAATAACAAATATCTTCCAAATTATGATTCAACGAAAGAGAGTTCTTACTTGATGTACTATGACGCAAACAACTTGTATGGCTGGGCAATGTCTCAAGCTCTTCCTTATGGGAAACTAAGATGGGTAAAGGAAAAAGACTACACAAAGGTTTTACAAGATGTATGTATCTCTACACAAAAAGAATTGGATGATTCAAAGGTTGGTTATTATTTTGAGGTCGATTTAAAATATCCTGAAGAACTTCATATCAAACATAAAGATCTTCCATTTGCTTGTGAGAAAGAAAGTCCAAAGAAAGAATGGTTGAGTGATTATCAACGATCGTTTGATATAGGTGAATCAACAGAAAAATTACTTACTACATTATATAACAAGAAAAATTATGTACTACACCAAAGAAATTTGCAACAATATTTATCAAAAGGTCTAAGAGTAGAGAAGATCCACAGGGTTCTAAAGTTCAATCAAAGTCATTGGTTAAAGGGGTACATTGATTTTAATACACAAAGAAGAACAGAGTCAAAAACAGATTTTGAGAAAGACTTTTATAAATTGATGAATAATGCGGTCTTTGGTAAGACCATGGAGAATGTGAGGAAAAGACAAAATATCAGACTAGCAACATCTTGGGAACAAGCATCAAAATTAATTAATAGACCGAGTTTTACTAGAGCTGAGGTCTTTACTGAGAACTTTTGTGCGATCCATTTGGTTAAAGAGAGTATTGAAATGGACAAACCTATTTACATTGGAACATCAATTCTTGACTTGTCAAAGTCATTAATGTATGATTACTTTTATATTAATCTAAAATCAAAGTATAAGGATAATGTGTCATTGTTGTATATGGATACTGATAGTTTTATTTTGAAAATTAATACTGATGATGTTTATTCAGACATGAAAAAGGACATTAATATCTATGATACAAGTAATTACAGTCCAGAGAGTGAGTTGTTCTCTTCTAAAAATAAAAAGGTGATTGGAAAGTTCAAGGATGAATTGGGAGGAAATGTTATGAGTGAATTTGTGGGATTGAGGTCGAAGGCTTATGCTTATAAATACATTGTGAATAACGTTGAAAAGACTGATAAGAAGTTAAAAGGTGTAAAGAAAAATGTCATTAAAGAAACAATAAACTTTAAGGATTATTATAACTGTTTAACAACAAAGAAAGAAGAGTTTAGAAAGATTAATGGAATAAGAAGTTATAAACATCAATTATATTCAGAAGAGGTGAATAAGAAAGCATTGGGGGCTTTTGATGATAAGAGGTTTATTTTAGAAAATGGAATTGATAGTCTCCCTTATGGTTATATAAGTATATAAGATATATATATATATAAGTGATAAGTTAAAAAAAGGGGGGGGGGGGTTCGGGATTTTAACGGGCTACTGCCACCTTTTTTACTATTATATAAATGATAGAACCAAGTATCAACCAGACTAAAGAGTGGAGGTGTAATCAACCTTGGTATATAAATGGAAAACATAACGAATGTGAAAAATATCAGATTCAAGAGGTTGAGAGAATCACTGGTCAGAAGGTTCTCAAGACGGATAAACGTATTCATTTGTTAAGTGGGGTAATGGAGGGCGGGAAGAAAAATATATTAGAGTGGAGTGAGAACTTTAATGGTTATCAATCGGATAATAAATATTATAATTTTAAAATGGTATGTGGGAGAGGAGGAGGTCAAACAAGAACCCTCCGTGAAACATACCACTTTATGCTTTCACAACAAAAGGTTAAGGAACCTGTATACTTTATAAATATACTTGATGGGGATGAGTTCTATAGGAGAATGGAACTCTTAAAAAAGTTAGAAAGAGATAATATATTTATAGGCTCATTAGCAGAGTGGTCTAAGGAACTACATTAAGGGGGTAGTGGGGGGAATAGGGTAAAAATTACATGGAAGTGAGAAGGATCATAGGTTCATAAGGCTAGAAGGATTATAGGTTCATAAAGGAAGAAAATCATAGGTTCATAAGGCGAGAAGGATCATAGGTTCATAAGGTGAGAAGGATTATAGGTTCATAGAGGGAGAAATAGAGGTGTTTATGATTTTTGAAAAAGACAAGGGGTAAATGACATTAGATAGGGATTTCCCATGTTAAACGGAGGTGTCCCAGAAGCAACATTTATCACCTACTTATGTTAGTGTTGAAAAACCACTTTTCGCACTTGCGTTAGTGTTGAAAAACCACTTTTCGCACTTGTGTTGGTGCAGGAAACCACTTTTGCACTTGTATTAGTGTGGAAAAAACACTTTTTGCACTTGTGATAGTGTTGAAAAACCACTTTTTGCACTTGTGATAGTGTTGAAAAACCACTTTTTGCACTTGTGTTAGTGTTGAAAAACCACTTTTCGCACTTATGTTGGTGCAGGAAACCACTTTTGCACTTGTATTAGTGTGGAAAAACCACTTTTTGCACTTGTGATAGTGTTGAAAAACAAATTTTTGCACTTATGTTAGTGTTGAAAAACCACTTTTCGCACTTGTGTTAGTGTTGAAAAAACACTTTTCGCACTTGTGTTAGTGTTGAAAAACCACTTTTCGCACTTGTGTTGGTGCAGGAAACCACATTTGCACTTGTATTAGTGTGGAAAAAACACTTTTCGCACTTGTGTTAGTGTTGAAAAACCACTTTTCGCACTTGTGTTAGTGTTGAAAAACCACTTTTCGCACCTGTGTTTGTGCAGGAAACCACTTTTGCACTTGTATTAGTGTGGAAAAAACACTTTTTGCACTTGTGATAGTGTTGAAAAACCACTTTTCGCACTTGTGTTAGTGTTGAAAAACCACTTTTCGCACTTGTGTTGGTGCAGGAAACAACTTTTTCACTTGTATTAGTGTGGAAAAAACACTTTTCGCACTTGTGTTAGTGTTGAAAAACCACTTTTCGCACTTGTGTTAGTGTTGAAAAACCACTTTTCGCACCTGTGTTGGTGCAGGAAACCACTTTTGCACTTGTATTAGTGTGGAAAAAACACTTTTTGCACTTTTGATAGTGTTGAAAAACCACTTTTCGCACGTGTTGGTGCAGGAAACCACTTTTGCACTTGTATTAGTGTGGAAAAAACACTTTTTGCACTTGTGATAGTGTTGAAAAACCACTTTTCGCACTTGTGTTAGTGTGGAAAAAACCACTTTTCGCACATGTGTTAGTGCAGGAAGCCACTTTTGCACTTGTATTAGTGTGGAAAAACCACTTTTCGCACATGTGTTAGTGTTGAAAAACCACTTTTCGCACTTATGTTAGTGTTGAAAAACCACTTTTCGCACCTGTGTTGGTGCAGGAAACCACTTTTGCACTTGTATTAGTGTGGAAAAAACACTTTTGCACTTGTGATAGTGTTGAAAAACCACTTTTCGCACTTGTGTTAGTGTTGAAAAACCACTTTTCGCACTTGTGTTGGTGCAGGAAACCACTTTTGCACTTGTATTAGTGTGGAAAAACCACTTTTCGCACTTGTGTTAGTGTTGAAAAACACTTTTCGCACTTGTGTTAGTGTTGAAAAACAACTTTTCGCACTGGTGTTGGTGCAGGAAACCACTTTTGCACTTGTATTAGTGTGTAAAAAACACTTTTTGCACTTGTGATAGTGTTGAAAAACCACTTTTCACACTTGTGTTAGTGTTGAAAAACCACTTTTCGCACTTGTGTTAGTGTTGAAAAACCACTTTTCGCACTTGTGTTGGTGCAGGAAACCACTTTTGCACTTGTATTAGTGTGGAAAAACACTTTTCGCACTTGTGATAGTGTTGAAAAACCACTTTTCGCACTTGTGTTAGTGTTGAGAAACCACTTTTCGCACTTGTGTTGGTGCAGGAAACCACTTTTGCACTTGTATTAGTGTGGAAAAACCACTTTTCGCACTTATGTTAGTGTTGAAAAACCACTTTTCGCACTTGTGTTAGTGTTGAAAAACCACTTTTCGCACCTGTGTTTGTGCAGGAAACCACTTTTGCACTTGTATTAGTGTGGAAAAAACACTTTTTGCACTTGTGATAGTGTTGAAAAACCACTTTTCGCACTTGTGTTAGTGTTGAAAAACCACTTTTCGCACTTGTGTTGGTGCAGGAAACAACTTTTTCACTTGTACTAGTGTGGAAAAAACACTTTTCGCACTTGTGTTAGTGTTGAAAAACCACTTTTCGCACTTGTGTTAGTGTTGAAAAACCACTTTTCGCACCTGTGTTGGTGCAGGAAACCACTTTTGCACTTGTATTAGTGTGGAAAAAACACTTTTTGCACTTGTGATAGTGTTGAAAAACCACTTTTCGCACGTGTTGGTGCAGGAAACCACTTTTGCACTTGTATTAGTGTGGAAAAAACACTTTTTGCACTTGTGATAGTGTTGAAAAACCACTTTTCGCACTTGTGTTAGTGTGGAAAAAACCACTTTTCGCACATGTGTTAGTGCAGGAAGCCACTTTTGCACTTGTATTAGTGTGGAAAAACCACTTTTCGCACATGTGTTAGTGTTGAAAAACCACTTTTCGCACTTATGTTAGTGTTGAAAAACCACTTTTCGCACCTGTGTTGGTGCAGGAAACCACTTTTGCACTTGTATTAGTGTGGAAAAAACACTTTTGCACTTGTGATAGTGTTGAAAAACCACTTTTCGCACTTGTGTTAGTGTTGAAAAACCACTTTTCGCACTTGTGTTGGTGCAGGAAACCACTTTTGCACTTGTATTAGTGTGGAAAAACCACTTTTCGCACTTGTGTTAGTGTTGAAAAACCACTTTTCGCACTTGTGTTAGTGTTGAAAAACAACTTTTCGCACTTGTGTTCGTGCAGGAAACCACTTTTGCACTTGTATTAGTGTGTAAAAAACACTTTTTGCACTTGTGATAGTGTTGAAAAACCACTTTTCACACTTGTGTTAGTGTTGAAAAACCACTTTTCGCACTTGTGTTAGTGTTGAAAAACCACTTTTCGCACTTGTGTTGGTGCAGGAAACCACTTTTGCACTTGTATTAGTGTGGAAAAACACTTTTCGCACTTGTGATAGTGTTGAAAAACCACTTTTCGCACTTGTGTTAGTGTTGAGAAACCACTTTTCGCACTTGTGTTGGTGCAGGAAACCACTTTTGCACTTGTATTAGTGTGGAAAAACCACTTTTAGCACTTATGTTAGTGTTGAAAAACCACTTTTCGCACTTGTGTTAGTGTTGAAAAACCACTTTTTGCACTTGTGTTGGTGCAGGAAACCACTTTTGCACTTGTATTAGTGTGGAAAAAACACTTTTTGCACTTGTGATAGTGTTGAATAACCACTTTTTGCACTTGTGATAGTGTTGAAAAACCACTTTTCGCACTTGTGTTAGTGTTGAAAAACCACTTTTCGCACTTATGTTGGTGCAGGAAACCACTTTTGCACTTGTATTAGTGTGGAAAAACCACTTTTTGCACTTGTGATAGTGTTGAAAAACAAATTTTTGCACTTATGTTAGTGTTGAAAAACCACTTTTCGCACTTGTGTTAGTGTTGAAAAAACACTTTTCGCACTTGTGTTAGTGTTGAAAAACCACTTTTCGCACTTGTGTTGGTGCAGGAAACCACATTTGCACTTGTATTAGTGTGGAAAAAACACTTTTCGCACTTGTGTTAGTGTTGAAAAACCACTTTTCGCACTTGTGTTAGTGTTGAAAAACCACTTTTCACACTTGTGTTAGTGTTGAAAAACCACTTTTCGCACTTGTGTTGGTGCAGGAAACCACTTTTGCACTTGTATTAGTGTGGAAAAACCACTTTTCGCACTTGTGTTAGTGTTGAAAAACCACTTTTCACACTTGTGTCAGTGTTGAAAAACCACTTTTTGCACTTGTGTTGGTGCAGGAAACCACTTTTGCACTTGTATTAGTGTGGAAAAAACACTTTTTGCACTTGTGATAGTGTTGAAAAACCACTTTTCGCACTTATGTTAGTGTTGAAAAACCACTTTTCGCACTTGTGTTGGTGCAGGAAACCACTTTTGCACTTGTGATAGTGTTGTAAAAACCACTTTTCGCACTTGTGTTAGTGTTGAAAAACCACTTTTCGCACTTGTGTTGGTGCAGGAAACCACTTTTGTACTTGTGATAGTGTTGAAAAACCAATTTTCGCACTTGTGTTAGTGTTGAAAAACCACTTTTCGCACTTGTGTTAGTGTTGAAAACCACTTTTCGCACTTGTGTTAGTGTTGAAAAACCACTTTTCGCACTTGTGTTGGTGCAGGAAACCACTTTTGCACTTGTATTAGTGTGGAAAAACCACTTTTCGCACTTGTGTTAGTGTTGAAAAACCACTTTTCACACTTGTGTCAGTGTTGAAAAACCACTTTTTGCACTTGTGTTGGTGCAGGAAACCACTTTTGCACTTGTATTAGTGTGGAAAAAACACTTTTTGCACTTGTGATAGTGTTGAAAAACCACTTTTTGCACTTATGTTAGTGTTGAAAAACCACTTTTCGCACTTGTGTTGGTGCAGGAAACCACTTTTGCACTTGTGATAGTGTTGTAAAAACCACTTTTCGCACTTGTGTTAGTGTTGAAAAACCACTTTTCGCACTTGTGTTGGTGCAGGAAACCACTTTTGTACTTGTGATAGTGTTGAAAAACCAATTTTCGCACTTGTGTTAGTGTTGAAAAACCACTTTTCGCACTTGTGTTAGTGTTGAAAACCATTTTTCGCACTTGTGTTAATGTTGAAAAACCACTTTTCGCACTTGTGTTGGTGCAGGAAACCACTTTTGCACTTGTATTAGTGTGGAAAAACCACTTTTCGCACTTGTGTTAGTGTTGAAAAACCACTTTTCACACTTGTGTCAGTGTTGAAAAACCACTTTTTGCACTTGTGTTGGTGCAGGAAACCACTTTTGCACTTGTATTAGTGTGGAAAAAACACTTTTTGCACTTGTGATAGTGTTGAAAAACCACTTTTCGCACTTATGTTAGTGTTGAAAAACCACTTTTCGCACTTGTGTTGGTGCAGGAAACCACTTTTGCACTTGTGATAGTGTTGTAAAAACCACTTTTCACACTTGTGTTAGTGTTGAAAAACCACTTTTCGCACTTGTGTTGGTGCAGGAAACCACTTTTGTACTTGTGATAGTGTTGAAAAACCAATTTTCGCACTTGTGTTAGTGTTGAAAAACCACTTTTCGCACTTGTGTTGGTGCAGGAAACCACTTTTGTACTTGTGATAGTGTTGAAAAACCAATTTTCGCACTTGTGTTAGTGTTGAAAAACCACTTTTCGCACTTGTGTTGGTGCAGGAACCCACTTTTGCACTTGTATTAGTGTGGAAAAACCACTTTTCGCACTTGTGATAGTGTTGAAAAACCACTTTTCGCACTTGTGTTGGTGCAGGAAACCACTTTTGCACTTCTATTAGTGTGGAAAAAACACTTTTTGCACTTGTATTAGTGTTGAAAAACCACTTTTCGCACTTGTGTTGGTGCAGGAAACCACTTTTGCACTTGTGATAGTGTTGAAAAACCACTTTTCACACTTGTGTTAGTGTTGAAAAACCACTTTTCGCACTTGTGTTGGTGCAGGAAACCACTTTTGCACTTGTATTAGTGTGGAAAAAACACTTTTTGCACTTGTGTTAGTGTTGAAAAACCACTTTTCGCACTTGTGTTGGTGTTGAAAAACCACTTTTCGCACTTATGTTGGTGCAGGAAACCACTTTTGCACTTGTATTAGTGTGGAAAAACCACTTTTTGCACTTGTGATAGTGCTGATAAACAAATTTTTGCACTTATGTTAGTGTTGAAAAACCACTTTTCGCACTTGTGTTAGTGTTGAAAAAACACTTTTCGCACTTGTGTTAGTGTTGAAAAACCACTTTTGCACTTGTATTAGTGTGGAAAAACCACTTTTCGCACTTATGTTAGTGTTGAAAAACCACTTTTCGCACTTGCGTTAGTGTTGAAAAACCACTTTTCGCACTTGTGTTGGTGCAGGAAACCACTTTTGCACTTGTATTAGTGTGGAAAAAACACTTTTTGCACTTGTGATAGTGTTGAAAAACCACTTTTTGCACTTGTGATAGTGTTGAAAAACCACTTTTCGCACTTGTGTTAGTGTTGAAAAACCACTTTTCGCACTTATGTTGGTGCAGGAAACCACTTTTGCACTTGTATTAGTGTGGAAAAACCACTTTTTGCACTTGTGATAGTGTTGAAAAACAAATTTTTGCACTTATGTTAGTGTTGAAAAACCACTTTTCGCACTTGTGTTAGTGTTGAAAAAACACTTTTCGCACTTGTGTTAGTGTTGAAAAACCACTTTTCGCACTTGTGTTGGTGCAGGAAACCACATTTGCACTTGTATTAGTGTGGAAAAAACACTTTTCGCACTTGTGTTAGTGTTGAAAAACCACTTTTCGCACTTGTGTTAGTGTTGAAAAACCACTTTTCGCACCTGTGTTTGTGCAGGAAACCACTTTTGCACTTGTATTAGTGTGGAAAAAACACTTTTTGCACTTGTGATAGTGTTGAAAAACCACTTTTCGCACTGGTGTTAGTGTTGAAAAACCACTTTTCGCACTTGTGTTAGTGTTGAAAAACCACTTTTCGCACCTGTGTTGGTGCAGGAAACCACTTTTGCACTTGTATTAGTGTGGAAAAAACACTTTTTGCACTTGTGATAGTGTTGAAAAACCACTTTTCGCACGTGTTGGTGCAGGAAACCACTTTTGCACTTGTATTAGTGTGGAAAAAACACTTTTTGCACTTGTGATAGTGTTGAAAAACCACTTTTCGCACTTGTGTTAGTGTGGAAAAAACCACTTTTCGCACATGTGTTAGTGCAGGTAAGCCACTTTTGCACTTGTATTAGTGTGGAAAAACCACTTTTCGCACTTGTGTTAGTGTTGAAAAACCACTTTTCGCACTTATGTTAGTGTTGAAAAACCACTTTTCGCACCTGTGTTGGTGCAGGAAACCACTTTTGCACTTGTATTAGTGTGGAAAAAACACTTTTGCACTTGTGATAGTGTTGAAAAACCACTTTTCGCACTTGTGTTAGTGTTGAAAAACCACTTTTCGCACTTGTGTTGGTGCAGGAAACCACTTTTGCACTTGTATTAGTGTGGAAAAACCACTTTTCGCACTTGTGTTAGTGTTGAAAAACCACTTTTCGCACTTGTGTTAGTGTTGAAAAACAACTTTTCGCACTTGTGTTGGTGCAGGAAACCACTTTTGCACTTGTATTAGTGTGTAAAAAACACTTTTTGCACTTGTGATAGTGTTGAAAAACCACTTTTCACACTTGTGTTAGTGTTGAAAAACCACTTTTCGCACTTGTGTTAGTGTTGAAAAACCACTTTTCGCACTCGTGTTGGTGCAGGAAACCACTTTTGCACTTGTATTAGTGTGGAAAAAACACTTTTTGCACTTGTGATAGTGTTGAAAAACCACTTTTTGCACTTATGTTAGTGTTGAAAAACCACTTTTCGCACTTGTGTTGGTGCAGGAAACCACTTTTGCACTTGTGATAGTGTTGTAAAAACCACTTTTCGCACTTGTGTTAGTGTTGAAAAACCACTTTTCGCACTTGTGTTGGTGCAGGAAACCACTTTTGTACTTGTGATAGTGTTGAAAAACCAATTTTCGCACTTGTGTTAGTGTTGAAAAACCACTTTTCGCACTTGTGTTAGTGTTGAAAACCACTTTTCGCACTTGTGTTAATGTTGAAAAACCACTTTTCGCACTTGTGTTGGTGCAGGAAACCACTTTTGCACTTGTATTAGTGTGGAAAAACCACTTTTCGCACTTGTGTTAGTGTAGAAAAACCACTTTTCACACTTGTGTCAGTGTTGAAAAACCACTTTTTGCACTTGTGTTGGTGCAGGAAACCACTTTTGCACTTGTATTAGTGTGGAAAAAACACTTTTTGCACTTGTGATAGTGTTGAAAAACCACTTTTCGCACTTATGTTAGTGTTGAAAAACCACTTTTCGCACTTGTGTTGGTGCAGGAAACCACTTTTGCACTTGTGATAGTGTTGTAAAAACCACTTTTCGCACTTGTGTTAGTGTTGAAAAACCACTTTTCGCACTTGTGTTGGTGCAGGAAACCACTTTTGTACTTGTGATAGTGTTGAAAAACCAATTTTCGCACTTGTGTTAGTGTTGAAAAACCACTTTTCGCACTTGTGTTGGTGCAGGAAACCACTTTTGTACTTGTGATAGTGTTGAAAAACCAATTTTCGCACTTGTGTTAGTGTTGAAAAACCACTTTTCGCACTTGTGTTGGTGCAGGAACCCACTTTTGCACTTGTATTAGTGTGGAAAAACCACTTTTCGCACTTGTGTTAGTGTTGAAAAACCACTTTTCGCACTTGTGTTGGTGCAGGAAACCACTTTTGCACTTCTATTAGTGTGGAAAAAACACTTTTTGCACTTGTGTTAGTGTTGAAAAACCACTTTTCGCCCTTGTGTTGGTGCAGGAAACCACTTTTGCACTTGTGATAGTGTTGAAAAACCACTTTTCACACTTGTGTTAGTGTTGAAAAACCACTTTTCGCACTTGTGTTGGTGCAGGAAACCACTTTTGCACTTGTATTAGTGTGGAAAAAACACTTTTTGCACTTGTGTTAGTGTTGAAAAACCACTTTTCGCACTTGTGTTGGTGTTGAAAAACCACTTTTCGCACTTATGTTGGTGCAGGAAACCACTTTTGCACTTGTATTAGTGTGGAAAAACCACTTTTTGCACTTGTGATAGTGTTGAAAAACAAATTTTTGCACTTATGTTAGTGTTGAAAAACCACTTTTCGCACTTGTGTTAGTGTTGAAAAAACACTTTTCGCACTTGTGTTAGTGTTGAAAAACCACTTTTGCACTTGTATTAGTGTGGAAAAACCACTTTTCGCACTTATGTTAGTGTTGAAAAACCACTTTTCGCACTTGCGTTAGTGTTGAAAAACCACTTTTCGCACTTGTGTTGGTGCAGGAAACCACTTTTGCACTTGTATTAGTGTGGAAAAAACACTTTTTGCACTTGT
The DNA here is from genome assembly GCF_964187855.1 of Myxine glutinosa. Classification (NCBI taxonomy): domain Eukaryota; kingdom Metazoa; phylum Chordata; class Myxini; order Myxiniformes; family Myxinidae; genus Myxine; species Myxine glutinosa. The sequence continues at coordinate 172,650 of NW_027616711.1, forward strand.
GATAGTGTTGAAAAACCACTTTTTGCACTTGTGATAGTGTTGAAAAACCACTTTTCGCACTTGTGTTAGTGTTGAAAAACCACTTTTCGCACTTATGTTGGTGCAGGAAACCACTTTTGCACTTGTATTAGTGTGGAAAAACCACTTTTTGCACTTGTGATAGTGTTGAAAAACAAATTTTTGCACTTATGTTAGTGTTGAAAAACCACTTTTCGCACTTGTGTTAGTGTTGAAAAAACACTTTTCGCACTTGTGTTAGTGTTGAAAAACCACTTTTCGCACTTGTGTTGGTGCAGGAAACCACATTTGCACTTGTATTAGTGTGGAAAAAACACTTTTCGCACTTGTGTTAGTGTTGAAAAACCACTTTTCGCACTTGTGTTAGTGTTGAAAAACCACTTTTCGCACCTGTGTTTGTGCAGGAAACCACTTTTGCACTTGTATTAGTGTGGAAAAAACACTTTTTGCACTTGTGATAGTGTTGAAAAACCACTTTTCGCACTGGTGTTAGTGTTGAAAAACCACTTTTCGCACTTGTGTTGGTGCAGGAAACAACTTTTTCACTTGTATTAGTGTGGAAAAAACACTTTTCGCACTTGTGTTAGTGTTGAAAAACCACTTTTCGCACTTGTGTTAGTGTTGAAAAACCACTTTTCGCACCTGTGTTGGTGCAGGAAACCACTTTTGCACTTGTATTAGTGTGGAAAAAACACTTTTTGCACTTGTGATAGTGTTGAAAAACCACTTTTCGCACGTGTTGGTGCAGGAAACCACTTTTGCACTTGTATTAGTGTGGAAAAAACACTTTTTGCACTTGTGATAGTGTTGAAAAACCACTTTTCGCACTTGTGTTAGTGTGGAAAAAACCACTTTTCGCACATGTGTTAGTGCAGGTAAGCCACTTTTGCACTTGTATTAGTGTGGAAAAACCACTTTTCGCACTTGTGTTAGTGTTGAAAAACCACTTTTCGCACTTATGTTAGTGTTGAAAAACCACTTTTCGCACCTGTGTTGGTGCAGGAAACCACTTTTGCACTTGTATTAGTGTGGAAAAAACACTTTTGCACTTGTGATAGTGTTGAAAAACCACTTTTCGCACTTGTGTTAGTGTTGAAAAACCACTTTTCGCACTTGTGTTGGTGCAGGAAACCACTTTTGCACTTGTATTAGTGTGGAAAAACCACTTTTCGCACTTGTGTTAGTGTTGAAAAACCACTTTTCGCACTTGTGTTAGTGTTGAAAAACAACTTTTCGCACTTGTGTTGGTGCAGGAAACCACTTTTGCACTTGTATTAGTGTGTAAAAAACACTTTTTGCACTTGTGATAGTGTTGAAAAACCACTTTTCACACTTGTGTTAGTGTTGAAAAACCACTTTTCGCACTTGTGTTAGTGTTGAAAAACCACTTTTCGCACTTGTGTTGGTGCAGGAAACCACTTTTGCACTTGTATTAGTGTGGAAAAACACTTTTCGCACTTGTGATAGTGTTGAAAAACCACTTTTCGCACTTGTGTTAGTGTTGAAAAACCACTTTTCGCACTTGTGTTGGTGCAGGAAACCACTTTTGCACTTGTATTAGTGTGGAAAAACCACTTTTCGCACTTATGTTAGTGTTGAAAAACCACTTTTCGCACTTGTGTTAGTGTTGAAAAACCACTTTTTGCACTTGTGTTGGTGCAGGAAACCACTTTTGCACTTGTATTAGTGTGGAAAAAACACTTTTTGCACTTGTGATAGTGTTGAAAAACCACTTTTTGCACTTGTGATAGTGTTGAAAAACCACTTTTCGCACTTGTGTTAGTGTTGAAAAACCACTTTTCGCACTTATGTTGGTGCAGGAAACCACTTTTGCACTTGTATTAGTGTGGAAAAACCACTTTTTGCACTTGTGATAGTGTTGAAAAACAAATTTTTGCACTTATGTTAGTGTTGAAAAACCACTTTTCGCACTTGTGTTAGTGTTGAAAAAACACTTTTCGCACTTGTGTTAGTGTTGAAAAACCACTTTTCGCACTTGTGTTGGTGCAGGAAACCACATTTGCACTTGTATTAGTGTGGAAAAAACACTTTTCGCACTTGTGTTAGTGTTGAAAAACCACTTTTCGCACCTGTGTTTGTGCAGGAAACCACTTTTGCACTTGTATTAGTGTGGAAAAAACACTTTTTGCACTTGTGATAGTGTTGAAAAACCACTTTTCGCACTTGTGTTAGTGTTGAAAAACCACTTTTCGCACTTGTGTTGGTGCAGGAAACCACTTTTGTACTTGTGATAGTGTTGAAAAACCAATTTTCGCACTTGTGTTAGTGTTGAAAAACCACTTTTCGCACTTGTGTTGGTGCAGGAAACCACTTTTGTACTTGTGATAGTGTTGAAAAACCAATTTTCGCACTTGTGTTAGTGTTGAAAAACCACTTTTCGCACTTGTGTTGGTGCAGGAACCCACTTTTGCACTTGTATTAGTGTGGAAAAACCACTTTTCGCACTTGTGTTAGTGTTGAAAAACCACTTTTCGCACTTGTGTTGGTGCAGGAAACCACTTTTGCACTTCTATTAGTGTGGAAAAAACACTTTTTGCACTTGTGTTAGTGTTGAAAAACCACTTTTCGCACTTGTGTTGGTGCAGGAAACCACTTTTGCACTTGTGATAGTGTTGAAAAACCACTTTTCACACTTGTGTTAGTGTTGAAAAACCACTTTTCGCACTTGTGTTGGTGCAGGAAACCACTTTTGCACTTGTATTAGTGTGGAAAAAACACTTTTTGCACTTGTGTTAGTGTTGAAAAACCACTTTTCGCACTTGTGTTGGTGTTGAAAAACCACTTTTCGCACTTATGTTGGTGCAGGAAACCACTTTTGCACTTGTATTAGTGTGGAAAAACCACTTTTTGCACTTGTATTAGTGTGGAAAAACCACTTTTCGCACTTGTGTTAGTGTTGAAAAAACACTTTTCGCACTTGTGTTAGTGTTGAAAAACCACTTTTGCACTTGTATTAGTGTGGAAAAACCACTTTTCGTACTTATGTTAGTGTTGAAAAACCACTTTTCGCACTTGCGTTAGTGTTGAAAAACCACTTTTCGCACTTGTGTTGGTGCAGGAAACCACTTTTGCACTTGTATTAGTGTGGAAAAAACACTTTTTGCACTTGTGATAGTGTTGAAAAACCACTTTTTGCACTTGTGATAGTGTTGAAAAACCACTTTTCGCACTTGTGTTAGTGTTGAAAAACCACTTTTCGCACTTATGTTGGTGCAGGAAACCACTTTTGCACTTGTATTAGTGTGGAAAAACCACTTTTTGCACTTGTGATAGTGTTGAAAAAAAATTTTTTGCACTTATGTTAGTGTTGAAAAACCACTTTTCGCACTTGTGTTAGTGTTGAAAAAACACTTTTCGCACTTGTGTTAGTGTTGAAAAACCACTTTTCGCACTTGTGTTGGTGCAGGAAACCACATTTGCACTTGTATTAGTGTGGAAAAAACACTTTTCGCACTTGTGTTAGTGTTGAAAAACCACTTTTCGCACTTGTGTTAGTGTTGAAAAACCACTTTTCGCACCTGTGTTTGTGCAGGAAACCACTTTTGCACTTGTATTAGTGTGGAAAAAACACTTTTTGCACTTGTGATAGTGTTGAAAAACCACTTTTCGCACTGGTGTTAGTGTTGAAAAACCACTTTTCGCACTTGTGTTGGTGCAGGAAACAACTTTTTCACTTGTATTAGTGTGGAAAAAACACTTTTCGCACTTGTGTTAGTGTTGAAAAACCACTTTTCGCACTTGTGTTAGTGTTGAAAAACCACTTTTCGCACCTGTGTTGGTGCAGGAAACCACTTTTGCACTTGTATTAGTGTGGAAAAAACACTTTTTGCACTTGTGATAGTGTTGAAAAACCACTTTTCACACGTGTTGGTGCAGGAAACCACTTTTGCACTTGTATTAGTGTGGAAAAAACACTTTTTGCACTTGTGATAGTGTTGAAAAACCACTTTTCGCACTTGTGTTAGTGTGGAAAAAACCACTTTTCGCACATGTGTTAGTGCAGGTAAGCCACTTTTGCACTTGTATTAGTGTGGAAAAACCACTTTTCGCACTTGTGTTAGTGTTGAAAAACCACTTTTCGCACTTATGTTAGTGTTGAAAAACCACTTTTCGCACCTGTGTTGGTGCAGGAAACCACTTTTGCACTTGTATTAGTGTGGAAAAAACACTTTTGCACTTGTGATAGTGTTGAAAAACCACTTTTCGCACTTGTGTTAGTGTTGAAAAACCACTTTTCGCACTTGTGTTGGTGCAGGAAACCACTTTTGCACTTGCATTAGTGTGGAAAAACCACTTTTCGCACTTGTGTTAGTGTTGAAAAACCACTTTTCGCACTTGTGTTAGTGTTGAAAAACAACTTTTCGCACTTGTGTTGGTGCAGGAAACCACTTTTGCACTTGTATTAGTGTGTAAAAAACACTTTTTGCACTTGTGATAGTGTTGAAAAACCACTTTTCACACTTGTGTTAGTGTTGAAAAACCACTTTTCGCACTTGTGTTAGTGTTGAAAAACCACTTTTCGCACTTGTGTTGGTGCAGGAAACCACTTTTGCACTTGTATTAGTGTGGAAAAACACTTTTCGCACTTGTGATAGTGTTGAAAAACCACTTTTCGCACTTGTGTTAGTGTTGAAAAACCACTTTTCGCACTTGTGTTAGTGTTGAAAAACCACTTTTCGCACCTGTGTTTGTGCAGGAAACCACTTTTGCACTTGTATTAGTGTGGAAAAAACACTTTTTGCACTTGTGATAGTGTTGAAAAACCACTTTTCGCACTTGTGTTGGTGCAGGAAACCACTTTTGCACTTGTATTGGTGTGGAAAAAACACTTTTTGCACTTGTGATAGTGTTGAAAAACCACTTTTCGCACTTGTGTTGGTGCAGGAAACCACTTTTGCACTTGTATTAGTGTGGAAAAAACACTTTTTGCACTTGTGATAGTGTTGAAAAACCACTTTTCACACTTGTGTTAGTGTTGAAAGACGACTTTTCGCACTTGTGTTGGTGCAGGAAACAACTTTTTCACTTGTATTAGTGTGGAAAAAACACTTTTCGCACTTGTGTTAGTGTTGAAAAACCACTTTTCGCACTTGTGTTAGTGTTGAAAAACCACTTTTCGCACCTGTGTTGGTGCAGGAAACCACTTTTGCACTTGTATTAGTGTGGAAAAAACACTTTTTGCACTAGTGATAGTGTTGAAAAACCACTTTTCGCACGTGTTGGTGCAGGAAACCACTTTTGCACTTGTATTATTGTGGAAAAAACACTTTTTGCACTTGTGATAGTGTTGAAAAACCACTTTTCGCACTTGTGTTAGTGTGGAAAAAACCACTTTTCGCACATGTGTTAGTGCAGGAAGCCACTTTTGCACTTGTATTAGTGTGGAAAAACCACTTTTCGCACTTGTGTTAGTGTTGAAAACCACTTTTCGCACTTATGTTAGTGTTGAAAAACCACTTTTCGCACTTGTGTTAGTGTTGAAAAAACACTTTTCGCACTTGTGTTAGTGTTGAAAAACCACTTTTCGCACTTGTGTTGGTGCAGGATACCACTTTTGCACTTGTATTAGTGTGGAAAAAACACTTTTTGCACTTGTGATAGTGTTGAAAAACCACTTTTTGCACTTGTGATAGTGTTGAAAAACAAATTTTTGCACTTATGTTAGTGTTGAAAAACCACTTTTCGCACTTATGTTAGTGTTGAAAAAACACTTTTCGCACTTGTGTTAGTGTTGAAAAACCACTTTTCGCACTTGTGTTGGTGCAGGAAACCACATTTGCACTTGCATTAGTGTGGAAAAAACACTTTTCGCACTTGTGTTAGTGTTGAAAAACCACTTTTCGCACTTGTGTTAGTGTTGAAAAACCACTTTTCGCACCTGTGTTTGTGCAGGAAACCACTTTTGCACTTGTATTAGTGTGGAAAAAACACTTTTTGCACTTGTGATAGTGTTGAAAAACCACTTTTCGCACTTGTGTTAGTGTTGAAAAACCACTTTTCGCACTTGTGTTGGTGCAGGAAACCACTTTTGCACTTGTATTAGTGTGGAAAACTACTTTTCGCACTTGTGTTAGTGTTGAAAAACCACTTTTCGCACTTGTGTTAGTGTTGAAAAACCACTTTTCGCACTTGTGTTAGTGTTGAAAAACCACTTTTCGCACTTGTGTTGGTGCAGGAAACCACTTTTGCACTTGTATTAGTGTGGAAAAAACACTTTTTGCACTTGTGATAGTGTTGAAAAACCACTTTTCGCACTTATGTTAGTGTTGAAAAACCACTTTTCGCACTTGTGCTGGTGCAGGAAACCACTTTTGCACTTGTGATAGTGTTGTAAAAACCACTTTTCGCACTTGTGTTAGTGTTGAAAAACCACTTTTCGCACTTGTGTTGGTGCAGGAAACCACTTTTGTACTTGTGATAGTGTTGAAAAACCAATTTTCGCACTTGTGTTAGTGTTGAAAAACCACTTTTCGCACTTATGTTGGTGCAGGAAACCTCTTTTGCACTTGTATTAGTGTGGAAAAAACACTTTTTGCACTTGTGATAGTGTTGAAAAACCACTTTTCACACTTGTGATAGTGTTGAAAAACCACTTTTCGCACTTGTGTTGGTGCAGGAACCCACTTTTGCACTTGTATTAGTGTGGAAAAACCACTTTTCGCACTTGTGTTAGTGTTGAAAAACCACTTTTCGCACTTGTGTTAGTGTTGAAAAACCACTTTTCGCACTTGTGTTGGTGCAGGAAACCACTTTTGCACTTGTATTAGTGTGGAAAAAACACTTTTTGCACTTGTGTTAGTGTTGAAAAACCACTTTTCGCACTTGTGTTGGTGCAGGAAACCACTTTTGCACTTGTGATAGTGTTGAAAAACCACTTTTCACACATCTGTTAGTGTTGAAAAACCACTTTTCGCACTTGTGTTGGTGCAGGAAACCACTTTTGCACTTGTATTAGTGTGGAAAAAACACTTTTTGCACTTGTGATAGTGTTGAAAAACCACTTTTCGCACTTGTGTTAGTGTGGAAAAACCACTTTTCGCACTTGTGTTAGTGCAGGAAACCACTTTTGCACATGTATTAGTGTGGAAAAACCACTTTTCGCACTTGTGTTATTGTTGAAAAACCACTTTTCGCACTTGTGTTAGTGTTGAAAAACCACTTTTCGCACTTGTGTTGGTGCAGGAAACCACTTTTGCACTTGTATTAGTGTGGAAAAACCTCTTTTCGCACTTGTGTTAGTGTTGAAAAACCACTTTTCGCACTTGTGTTAGTGTTGAAAAACCACTTTTCGCACTTTTGTTGGTGCAGGAAACCACTTTTGCACTTGTATTAGTGTGGAAAAACCACTTTTCGCACTTGTGTTAGTGTTGAAAAACCACTTTTCGCACTTGTGTTAGTGTTGAAAAACCACTTTTCGCACTTGTGTTGGTGCAGGAAACCACTTTTGCACTTGTATTAGTGTGGAAAAAACACTTTTTGCACTTGTGATAGTGTTGAAAAACCACTTTTCGCACTTGTGTTGGTGCAGGAAACCACTTTTGCACTTGTATTAGTGTGGAAAAAACACTTTTTGCACTTGTGATAGTGTTGAAAAACCACTTTTCGCACTTGTGTTAGTGTTGAAAAACGACTTTTCGCACTTGTGTTGGTGCAGGAAACAACTTTTTCACTTGTATTAGTGTGGAAAAAACACTTTTCGCACTTGTGTTAGTGTTGAAAAACCACTTTTCGCACTTGTGTTAGTGTTGAAAAACCACTTTTCGCACCTGTGTTGGTGCAGGAAACCACTTTTGCACTTGTATTAGTGTGGAAAAAACACTTTTTGCACTAGTGATAGTGTTGAAAAACCACTTTTCGCACGTGTTGGTGCAGGAAACCACTTTTGCACTTGTATTATTGTGGAAAAAACACTTTTTGCACTTGTGATAGTGTTGAAAAACCACTTTTCGCACTTGTGTTAGTGTGGAAAAAACCACTTTTCGCACATGTGTTAGTGCAGGAAGCCACTTTTGCACTTGTATTAGTGTGGAAAAACCACTTTTCGCACTTGTGTTAGTGTTGAAAAACCACTTTTCGCACTTATGTTAGTGTTGAAAAACCACTTTTCGCACTTGTGTTTGTGTTGAAAAAACACTTTTCGCACTTGTGTTAGTGTTGAAAAACCACTTTTCGCACTTGTGTTGGTGCAGGAAACCACATTTGCACTTGTATTAGTGTGGAAAAAACACTTTTCGCACTTGTGTTAGTGTTGAAAAACCACTTTTCGCACTTGTGTTAGTGTTGAAAAACCACTTTTCGCACCTGTGTTGGTGCAGGAAACCACTTTTGCACTTGTATTAGTGTGGAAAAAACACTTTTGCACCTGTGATAGTGTTGAAAAACCACTTTTCGCACTTGTGTTAGTGTTGAAAAACCACTTTTCGCACTTGTGTTGGTGCAGGAAACCACTTTTGCACTTGTATTAGTGTGGAAAAACCACTTTTCGCACTTGTGTTAGTGTTGAAAAACCACTTTTCGCACTTGTGTTAGTGTTGAAAAACAACTTTTCGCACTTGTGTTGGTGCAGGAAACCACTTTTGCACTTGTATTAGTGTGTAAAAAACACTTTTTGCACTTGTGATAGTGTTGAAAAACCACTTTTCACACTTGTGTTAGTGTTGAAAAACCACATTTCGCACTTGTGTTAGTGTTGAAAAACCACTTTTCGCACTTGTGTTGGTGCAGGAAACCACTTTTGCACTTGTATTAGTGTGGAAAAACCACTTTTCGCACTTGTGATAGTGTTGAAAAACCACTTTTCGCACTTGTGTTAGTGTTGAAAAACCACTTTTCGCACTTGTGTTGGTGCAGGAAACCACTTTTGCACTTGTATTAGTGTGGAAAAAACACTTTTCGCACTTGTGTTAGTGTTGAAAAACCACTTTTCGCACTTGTGTTAGTGTTGAAAAACCACTTTTCGCACCTGTGTTGGTGCAGGAAACCACTTTTGCACTTGTATTAGTGTGGAAAAAACACTTTTGCACCTGTGATAGTGTTGAAAAACCACTTTTCGCACTTGTGTTAGTGTTGAAAAACCACTTTTCGCACTTGTGTTGGTGCAGGAAACCACTTTTGCACTTGTATTAGTGTGGAAAAACCACTTTTCGCACTTGTGTTAGTGTTGAAAAACCACTTTTCGCACTTGTGTTAGTGTTGAAAAACAACTTTTCGCACTTGTGTTGGTGCAGGAAACCACTTTTGCACTTGTATTAGTGTGTAAAAAACACTTTTTGCACTTGTGATAGTGTTGAAAAACCACTTTTCACACTTGTGTTAGTGTTGAAAAACCACTTTTCGCACTTGTGTTAGTGTTGAAAAACCACTTTTCGCAATTGTGTTGGTGCAGGAAACCACTTTTGCACTTGTATTAGTGTGGAAAAACCACTTTTCGCACTTGTGATAGTGTTGAAAAACCACTTTTCGCACTTGTGTTGGTGCAGGAAACCACTTTTGCACTTGTATTAGTGTGGAAAACCACTTTTCGCACTTATGTTCGTGTTGAAAAACCACTTTTCGCACTTGTGTTAGTGTTGAAAAACCACTTTTCGCACTTGTGTTGGTGCAGGAAACCACTTTTGCACTTGTATTAGTGTGGAAAAAACACTTTTTGCACTTGTGATAGTGTTGAAAAACCACTTTTTGCACTTGTGATAGTGTTGAAAAACCACTTTTCGCACTTGTGTTAGTGTTGAAAAACCACTTTTCGCACTTATGTTGGTGCAGGAAACCACTTTTGCACTTATATTAGTGTGGAAAAACCACTTTTTGCACTTGTGTTAGTGTTGAAAAACCACTTTTCGCACTTATGTTGGTGCAGGAAACCACTTTTGCACTTGTATTAGTGTGGAAAAACCACTTTTTGCACTTGTGTTAGTGTTGAAAAACCACTTTTCGCACTTGTGTTGGTGCAGGAAACCACTTTTGCACTTGTATTAGTGTGGAAAAAACACTTTTCGCACTTGTGTTAGTGTTGAAAAACCACTTTTCGCACTTGTGTTAGTGTTGAAAAACCACTTTTCGCACCTGTGTTGGTGCAGGAAACCACTTTTGCACTTGTATTAGTGTGGAAAAAACACTTTTGCACTTGTGATAGTGTTGAAAAACCACTTTTCGCACTTGTGTTAGTGTTGAAAAACCACTTTTCGCACTTGTGTTGGTGCAGGAAACCACTTTTGCACTTATATTAGTGTGGAAAAACCACTTTTTGCACTTGTGTTAGTGTGGAAAAACCACTTTTTGCACTTGTGTTAGTGTTGAAAAACCACTTTTCGCACTTATGTTGGTGCAGGAAACCACTTTTGCACTTGTATTAGTGTGGAAAAACCACTTTTTGCACTTGTGTTAGTGTTGAAAAACCACTTTTCGCACTTGTGTTGGTGCAGGAAACCACTTTTGCACTTGTATTAGTGTGGAAAAAAACACTTTTCGCACTTGTGTTAGTGTTGAAAAACCACTTTTCGCACTTGTGTTAGTGTTGAAAAACCACTTTTCGCACCTGTGTTGGTGCAGGAAAACCACTTTTGCACTTGTATTAGTGTGGAAAAAACACTTTTGCACTTGTGATAGTGTTGAAAAACCACTTTTCGCACTTGTGTTAGTGTTGAAAAACCACTTTTCGCACTTGTGTTGGTTCAGGAAACCACTTTTGCACTTGTATTAGTGTGGGAAAACCACTTTTCGCACTTGTGTTAGTGTTGAAAAACCACTTTTCGCACTTGTGTTAGTGTTGAAAAAACAACTTTTCGCACTTGTGTTGAGTGCAGGGAAACCACTTTTGCACTTGTATTAGTGTGTAAAAAACACTTTTTGCACTTGTGATAGTGTTGAAAAACCACTTTTCACACTTGTGTTAGTGTTGAAAAACCACTTTTCGCACTTGTGTTAGTGTTGAAAAACCACTTTTCGCACGTGTTGGTGCAGGAAACCACTTTTGCACTTGTATTATTGTGGAAAAAGCACTTTTTGCACTTGTGATAGTGTTGAAAAACCACTTTTCGCACTTGTGTTAGTGTGGAAAAAAACCACTTTTCGCACATGTGTTAGTGCAGGAAGCCACTTTAGCACTTGTATTAGTGTGGAAAAACCACTTTTCGCACTTGTGTTAGTGTTGAAAAACCACTTTTCGCACTTATGTTAGTGTTGAAAAACCACTTTTCGCACTTGTGTTAGTGTTGAAAAAACACTTTTCGCACTTGTGTTAGTGTTGAAAAACCACTTTTCGCACTTGTGTTGGTGCAGGAAACCACATTTGCACTTGTATTAGTGTGGAAAAAACACTTTTCGCACTTGTGTTAGTGTTGAAAAACCACTTTTCGCACTTGTGTTAGTGTTGAAAAACCACTTTTCGCACCTGTGTTGGTGCAGGAAACCACTTTTGCACTTGTATTAGTGTGGAAAAACACTTTTGCACTTGTGATAGTGTTGAAAACCACTTTTCGCACTTGTGTTAGTGTTGAAAAACCACTTTTCGCACTTGTGTTGGTGCAGGAAACCACTTTTGCACTTGTATTAGTGTGGAAAAACCACTTTTCGCACTTGTGTTAGTGTTGAAAAACCACTTTTCGCACTTGTGTTAGTGTTGAAAAACAACTTTTCGCACTTGTGTTGGTGCAGGAAACCACTTTTGCACTTGTATTAGTGTGTAAAAAACACTTTTTGCACTTGTGATAGTGTTGAAAAACCACTTTTCACACTTGTGTTAGTGTTGAAAAACCACTTTTCGCACTTGTGTTAGTGTTGAAAAACCACTTTTCGCACTTGTGTTGGTGCAGGAAACCACTTTTGCACTTGTATTAGTGTGGAAAAACCACTTTTCGCACTTGTGATAGTGTTGAAAAACCACTTTTCGCACTTGTGTTAGTGTTGAAAAACCACTTTTCGCACTTGTGTTGGTGCAGGAAACCACTTTTGCACTTGTATTAGTGTGGAAAAACCACTTTTCGCACTTATGTTAGTGTTGAAAAACCACTTTTCGCACTTGTGTTAGTGTTGAAAAACCACTTTTCGCACTTGTGTTGGTGCAGGAAACCACTTTTGCACTTGTATTAGTGTGGAAAAAACACTTTTTGCACTTGTGATAGTGTTGAAAAACCACTTTTTGCACTTGTGATAGTGTTGAAAAACCACTTTTCGCACTTGTGTTAGTGTTGAAAAACCACTTTTCGCACTTATGTTGGTGCAGGAAACCACTTTTGCACTTGTATTAGTGTGGAAAAACCACTTTTTGCACTTGTGTTAGTGTTGAAAAACCACTTTTCGCACTTATGTTGGTGCAGGAAACCACTTTTGCACTTGTATTAGTGTGGAAAAACCACTTTTTGCACTTGTGTTAGTGTTGAAAAACCACTTTTCGCACTTGTGTTGGTGCAGGAAACCACTTTTGCACTTGTATTAGTGTGGAAAAAACACTTTTTGCACTTGTGTTAGTGTTGAAAAACCACTTTTCGCACTTGTGTTAGTGTTGAAAAACCACTTTTCGCACCTGTGTTGGTGCAGGAAACCACTTTTGCACTTGTATTAGTGTGGAAAAAACACTTTTGCACTTGTGATAGTGTTGAAAAACCACTTTTCGCACTTGTGTTAGTGTTGAAAAACCACTTTTCGCACTTGTGTTGGTGCAGGAAACCACTTTTGCACTTGTATTAGTGTGGAAAAACCACTTTTCACACTTGTGTTATTGTTGAAAAACCACTTTTCGCACTTGTGTTAGTGTTGAAAAACAACTTTTCGCACTTGTGTTGGTGCAGGAAACCACTTTTGCACTTGTATTAGTGTGTAAAAAACACTTTTTGCACTTGTGATAGTGTTGAAAAACCACTTTTCACAGTTGTGTTAGTGTTGAAAAACCACTTTTCGCACTTGTGTTAGTGTTGAAAAACCACTTTTCGCACTTGTGTTGGTGCAGGAAACCACTTTTGCACTTGTATTAGTGTGGAAAAACCACTTTACGCACTTGTGATAGTGTTGAAAAACCACTTTTCGCACTTGTGTTAGTGTGGAAAAACCACTTTTCGCACTTGTGTTGGTGCAGGAAACCACTTTTGCACTTGTATTAGTGTGGAAAAACCACTTTTCGCACTTATGTTAGTGTTGAAAAACCACTTTTCGCACTTGTGTTAGTGTTGAAAAACCACTTTTCGCAATTGTGTTAGTGTTGAAAAACAACTTTTCGCACTCGTGTTGGTGCAGGAAACCACTTTTGCACTTGTATTAGTGTGTAAAAAACACTTTTTGCACTTGTGATAGTGTTGAAAAACCACTTTTCACACTTGTGTTAGTGTTGAAAAACCACTTTTCGCACTTGTGTTCGTGTTGAAAAACCACTTTTCGCACTTGTGTTGGTGCAGGAAACCACTTTTGCACTTGTATTAGTGTGGAAAAACCACTTTTCGCCCTTGTGATAGTGTTGAAAAACCACTTTTCGCACTTGTGTTAGTGTTGAAAAACCACTTTTCGCACTTGTGTTGGTGCAGGAAACCACTTTTGCACTTGTATTAGTGTGGAAAAACCACTTTTCGCACTTATGTTAGTGTTGAAAAACCACTTTTCGCACTTGTGTTAGTGTTGAAAAACCACTTTTCGCACTTGTGTTGGTGCAGGAAACCACTTTTGCACTTGTATTAGTGTGGAAAAAACACTTTTTGCACTTGTGATCGTGTTGAAAAACCACTTTTTGCACTTGTGATAGTGTTGAAAAACCACTTTTCGCACTTGTGTTAGTGTTGAAAAACCACTTTTCGCACTTATGTTGGTGCAGGAAACCACTTTTGCACTTGTATTAGTGTGGAAAAAACACTTTTTGCACTTGTGATAGTGTTGAAAAACCACTTTTTGCACTTGTGATAGTGTTGAAAAACCACTTTCGCACTTGTGTTAGTGTTGAAAAACCACTTTTCGCACTTATGTTGGTGCAGGAAACCACTTTTGCATTTGTATTAGTGTGGGAAAACCACTTTTCGCACTTGTGTTAGTGTTGAAAAACAACTTTTCGCACTTGTGTTGGTGCAGGAAACCACTTTTGCACTTGTATTAGTGTGTAAAAAACACTTTTTGCACTTGTGATAGTGTTGAAAAACCACTTTTCACACTTGTGTTAGTGTTGAAAAACCACTTTTCGCACTTGTGTTAGTGTTGAAAAACCACTTTTCGCACGTGTTGGTGCAGGAAACCACTTTTGCACTTGTATTATTGTGGAAAAAGCACTTTTTGCACTTGTGATAGTGTTGAAAAACCACTTTTCGCACTTGTGTTAGTGTGGAAAAAACCACTTTTCGCACATGTGTTAGTGCAGGAAGCCACTTTTGCACTTGTATTAGTGTGGAAAAACCACTTTTCGCACTTGTGTTAGTGTTGAAAAACCACTTTTCGCACTTATGTTAGTGTTGAAAAACCACTTTTCGCACTTGTGTTAGTGTTGAAAAAACACTTTTCGCACTTGTGTTAGTGTTGAAAAACCACTTTTCGCACTTGTGTTGGTGCAGGAAACCACATTTGCACTTGTATTAGTGTGGAAAAAACACTTTTCGCACTTGTGTTAGTGTTGAAAAACCACTTTTCGCACTTGTGTTAGTGTTGAAAAACCACTTTTCGCACCTGTGTTGGTGCAGGAAACCACTTTTGCACTTGTATTAGTGTGGAAAAAACACTTTTGCACTTGTGATAGTGTTGAAAAACCACTTTTCACACTTGTGTTAGTGTTGAAAAACCACTTTTCGCACTTGTGTTGGTGCAGGAAACCACTTTTGCACTTGTATTAGTGTGGAAAACCACTTTTCGCACTTGTGTTAGTGTTGAAAAACCACTTTTCGCACTTGTGTTAGTGTTGAAAAACAACTTTTCGCACTTGTGTTGGTGCAGGAAACCACTTTTGCACTTGTATTAGTGTGTAAAAAACACTTTTTGCACTTGTGATAGTGTTGAAAAACCACTTTTCACACTTGTGTTAGTGTTGAAAAACCACTTTTCGCACTTGTGTTAGTGTTGAAAAACCACTTTTCGCACTTGTGTTGGTGCAGGAAACCACTTTTGCACTTGTATTAGTGTGGAAAAACCACTTTTCGCACTTGTGATAGTGTTGAAAAACCACTTTTCGCACTTGTGTTAGTGTTGAAAAACCACTTTTCGCACTTGTGTTGGTGCAGGAAACCACTTTTGCACTTGTATTAGTGTGGAAAAACCACTTTTCGCACTTATGTTAGTGTTGAAAAACCACTTTTCGCACTTGTGTTAGTGTTGAAAAACCACTTTTCGCACTTGTGTTGGTGCAGGAAACCACTTTTGCACTTGTATTAGTGTGGAAAAAACACTTTTTGCACTTGTGATAGTGTTGAAAAACCACTATTTGCACTTGTGATAGTGTTGAAAAACCACTTTTCGCACTTGTGTTAGTGTTGAAAAACCACTTTTCGCACTTATGTTGGTGCAGGAAACCACTTTTGCACTTGTATTAGTGTGGAAAAACCACTTTTTGCACTTGTGTTAGTGTTGAAAAACCACTTTTCGCACTTATGTTGGTGCAGGAAACCACTTTTGCACTTGTATTAGTGTGGAAAAACCAATTTTTGCACTTGTGTTAGTGTTGAAAAACCACTTTTCGCACTTGTGTTGGTGCAGGAAACCACTTTTGCACTTGTATTAGTGTGGAAAAAACACTTTTCGCACTTGTGTTAGTGTTGAAAAACCACTTTTCGCACTTGTGTTAGTGTTGAAAAACCACTTTTCGCACCTGTGTTGGTGCAGGAAACCACTTTTGCACTTGTATTAGTGTGTAAAAAACACTTTTTGCACTTGTGATAGTGTTGAAAAACCACTTTTCACACTTGTGTTAGTGTTGAAAAACCACTTTTCGCACTTGTGTTAGTGTTGAAAAACCACTTTTCGCACTTGTGTTGGTGCAGGAAACCACTTTTGCACTTGTATTAGTGTGGAAAAACCACTTTTCGCACTTGTGATAGTGTTGAAAAACCACTTTTCGCACTTGTGTTAGTGTTGAAAAACCACTTTTCGCACTTGTGTTGGTGCAGGAAACCACTTTTGCACTTGTATTAGTGTGGAAAAACCACTTTTCGCACTTATGTTAGTGTTGAAAAACCACTTTTCGCACTTGTGTTAGTGTTGAAAAACCACTTTTCGCACTTGTGTTGGTGCAGGAAACCACTTTTGCACTTGTATTAGTGTGGAAAAAACACTTTTTGCACTTGTGATAGTGTTGAAAAACCACTTTTTGCACTTGTGATAGTGTTGAAAAACCACTTTTCGCACTTGTGTTAGTGTTGAAAAACCACTTTTCGCACTTATGTTGGTGCAGGAAACCACTTTTGCACTTGTATTAGTGTGGAAAAAACACTTTTCGCACTTGTGTTAGTGTTGAAAAACCACTTTTCGCACTTGTGTTAGTGTTGAAAAACCACTTTTCGCACCTGTGTTGGTGCAGGAAACCACTTTTGCACTTGTACTAGTGTGGAAAAAACACTTTTGCACTTGTGATAGTGTTGAAAAACCACTTTTCGCACTTGTGTTAGTGTTGAAAAACCACTTTTCGCACTTGTGTTGGTGCAGGAAACCACTTTTGCACTTGTATTAGTGTGGGAAAACCACTTTTCGCACTTGTGTTAGTGTTGAAAAACCACTTTTCGCACTTGTGTTAGTGTTGAAAAACAACTTTTCGCACTTGTGTTGGTGCAGGAAACCACTTTTGCACTTGTATTAGTGTGTAAAAAACACTTTTTGCACTTGTGATAGTGTTGAAAAACCACTTTTCACACTTGTGTTAGTGTTGAAAAACCACTTTTCGCACTTGTGTTAGTGTTGAAAAACCACTTTTCGCACGTGTTGGTGCAGGAAACCACTTTTGCACTTGTATTATTGTGGAAAAAGCACTTTTTGCACTTGTGATAGTGTTGAAAAACCACTTTTCGCACTTGTGTTAGTGTGGAAAAAACCACTTTTCGCACATGTGTTAGTGCAGGAAGCCACTTTTGCACTTGTATTAGTGTGGAAAAACCACTTTTCGCACTTGTGTTAGTGTTGAAAAACCACTTTTCGCACTTGTGTTAGTGTTGAAAAAACACTTTTCGCACTTGTGTTAGTGTTGAAAAACCACTTTTCGCACTTGTGTTGGTGCAGGAAACCACATTTGCACTTGTATTAGTGTGGAAAAAACACTTTTCGCACTTGTGTTAGTGTTGAAAAACACTTTTCGCACTTGTGTTAGTGTTGAAAACCACTTTTCGCACCTGTGTTGGTGCAGGAAACCACTTTTGCACTTGTATTAGTGTGGAAAAAACACTTTTGCACTTGTGATAGTGTGAAAAACCACTTTTCGCACTTGTGTTAGTGTTGAAAAACCACTTTTCGCACTTGTGTTGGTGCAGGAAACCACTTTTGCACTTGTATTAGTGTGGAAAAACCACTTTTCGCACTTGTGTTATTGTTGAAAAACCACTTTTCGCACTTGTGTTAGTGTTGAAAAACAACTTTTCGCACTTGTGTTAGTGTTGAAAAACCACTTTTCGCACTTGTGTTAGTGTTGAAAAACCACTTTTCGCACTTGTGTTGGTGCAGGAAACCACTTTTGCACTTGTATTAGTGTGGAAAAACCACTTTTCGCACTTGTGGTAGTGTTGAAAAACCACTTTTCGCACTTGTGTTAGTGTTGAAAAACCACTTTTCGCACTTGTGTTGGTGCAGGAAACCACTTTTGCACTTGTATTAGTTTGGAAAAAACACTTTTTGTACTTGTGTTAGTGTTGAAAAACCACTTTTCGCACTTGTGTTAGTGTTGAAAAACCACTTTTCGCACCTGTGTTGTGCAGGAAACCACTTTTGCACTTGTATTAGTGTGGAAAAAACACTTTTGCACCTGTGATAGTGTTGAAAAACCACTTTTCGCACTTGTGTTAGTGTTGAAAAACCACTTTTCGCACTTGTGTTGGTGCAGGAAACCACTTTTGCACTTGTATTAGTGTGGAAAAACACTTTTCGCACTTGTGTTAGTGTTGAAAAACCACTTTTCGCACTTGTGTTAGTGTTGAAAAACAACTTTTCGCACTTGTGTTGGTGCAGGAAACCACTTTTGCACTTGTATTAGTGTGTAAAAAACACTTTTTGCACTTGTGATAGTGTTGAAAAACCACTTTTCACACTTGTGTTAGTGTTGAAAAACCACTTTTCGCACTTGTGTTAGTGTTGAAAAACCACTTTTCGCACTTGTGTTGGTGCAGGAAACCACTTTTGCACTTGTATTAGTGTGGAAAAAACCACTTTTCGCACTTGTGATAGTGTTGAAAAACCACTTTTCGCACTTGTGTTAGTGTTGAAAAACCACTTTTCACACTTGTGTTGGTGCAGGAAACCACTTTTGCACTTGTATTAGTGTGGAAAAACCACTTTTCGCACTTATGTTAGTGTTGAAAAACCACTTTTCGCACTTGTGTTAGTGTTGAAAAACCACTTTCGCACTTGTGTTGGTGCAGGAAAACCACTTTTGCACTTGTATTAGTGTGGAAAAAACACTTTTTGCACTTGTGATAGTGTTGAAAAACCACTTTTTGCACCTTGTGATAGTGTTGAAAAACCACTTTTCGCACTTGTGTTAGTGTTGAAAAACCACTTTTCGCACTTATGTTGGTGCAGGAAACACTTTTGCACTTATATTAGTGTGGAAAAACCACTTTTTGCACTTGTGTTAGTGTTGAAAAACCACTTTTCGCACTTATGTTGGTGCAGGAAACCACTTTTGCACTTGTATTAGTGTGGAAAAACCACTTTTTGCACTTGTGTTAGTGTTGAAAAACCACTTTTCGCACTGTGTTGGTGCAGGAAACCACTTTTGCACTTGTATTAGTGTGGAAAAAACACTTTTCGCACTTGTGTTAGTGTTGAAAAACCACTTTTCGCACTTGTGTTAGTGTTGAAAAACAACTTTTCGCACTTGTGTTGGTGCAGGAAACCACTTTTGCACTTGTATTAGTGTGTAAAAAACACTTTTTGCACTTGTGATAGTGTTGAAAAACCACTTTTCACACTTGTGTTAGTGTTGAAAACCACTTTTCGCACTTGTGTTAGTGTTGAAAAACCACTTTTCGCACGTGTTGGTGCAGGAAACCACTTTTGCACTTGTATTATTGTGGAAAAAGCACTTTTTGCACTTGTGATAGTGTTGAAAAACCACTTTTCGCACTTGTGTTAGTGTGGAAAAAACCACTTTTCGCACATGTGTTAGTGCAGGAAGCCACTTTTGCACTTGTATTAGTGTGGAAAAACCACTTTTCGCACTTGTGTTAGTGTTGAAAAAACACTTTTCGCACTTGTGTTAGTGTTGAAAAAACACTTTTCGCACTTGTGTTAGTGTTGAAAAACCACTTTTCGCACTTGTGTTGGTGCAGGAAACCACATTTGCACTTGTATTAGTGTGGAAAAAACACTTTTCGCACTTGTGTTAGTGTTGAAAAACCACTTTTCGCACTTGTGTTAGTGTTGAAAAACCACTTTTCGCACCTGTGTTGGTGCAGGAAACCACTTTTGCACTTGTATTAGTGTGGAAAAAACACTTTTGCACTTGTGATAGTGTTGAAAAAACACTTTTCGCACTTGTGTTAGTGTTGAAAAACCACTTTTCGCACTTGTGTTGGTGCAGGAAACCACTTTTGCACTTGTATTAGTGTGGAAAAACCACTTTTCGCACTTGTGTTATTGTTGAAAAACCACTTTTCGCACTTGTGTTAGTGTTGAAAAACAACTTTTCGCACTTGTGTTAGTGTTGAAAAACCACTTTTCGCACTTGTGTTAGTGTTGAAAAACCACTTTTCGCACTTGTGTTGGTGCAGGAAACCACTTTTGCACTTGTATTAGTGTGGAAAAACCACTTTTCGCACTTGTGGTAGTGTTGAAAAACCACTTTTCGCACTTGTGTTAGTGTTGAAAACCCACTTTTCGCACTTGTGTTGGTGCAGGAAACCACTTTTGCACTTGTATTAGTGTGGAAAAAACACTTTTTGCACTTGTGTTAGTGTTGAAAAACCACTTTTCGCACTTGTGTTAGTGTTGAAAAACCACTTTTCGCACCTGTGTTGGTGCAGGAAACCACTTTTGCACTTGTATTAGTGTGGAAAAAACACTTTTGCACCTGTGATAGTGTTGAAAAACCACTTTTCGCACTTGTGTTAGTGTTGAAAAACCACTTTTCGCACTTGTGTTGGTGCAGGAAACCACTTTTGCACTTGTATTAGTGTGGAAAAACCACTTTTCGCACTTGTGTTAGTGTTGAAAAACCACTTTTCGCACTTGTGTTAGTGTTGAAAAACAACTTTTCGCACTTGTGTTGGTGCAGGAAACCACTTTTGCACTTGTATTAGTGTGTAAAAAACACTTTTTGCACTTGTGATAGTGTTGAAAAACCACTTTTCACACTTGTGTTAGTGTTGAAAAACCACTTTTCGCACTTGTGTTAGTGTTGAAAAACCACTTTTCGCACTTGTGTTGGTGCAGGAAACCACTTTTGCACTTGTATTAGTGTGGAAAAACCACTTTTCGCACTTGTGATAGTGTTGAAAAACCACTTTTCGCACTTGTGTTAGTGTTGAAAAACCACTTTTCGCACTTGTGTTGGTGCAGGAAACCACTTTTGCACTTGTATTAGTGTGGAAAAACCACTTTTCGCACTTATGTTAGTGTTGAAAAACCACTTTTCGCACTTGTGTTAGTGTTGAAAAACCACTTTTCGCACTTGTGTTGGTGCAGGAAACCACTTTTGCACTTGTATTAGTGTGGAAAAAACACTTTTTGCACTTGTGATAGTGTTGAAAAACCACTTTTTGCACTTGTGATAGTGTTGAAAAACCACTTTTCGCACTTGTGTTAGTGTTGAAAAACCACTTTTCGCACTTATGTTGGTGCAGGAAACCACTTTTGCACTTATATTAGTGTGGAAAAACCACTTTTTGCACTTGTGTTAGTGTTGAAAAACCACTTTTTGCACTTATGTTGGTGCAGGAAACCACTTTTGCACTTGTATTAGTGTGGAAAAACCACTTTTTGCACTTGTGTTAGTGTTGAAAAACCACTTTTCGCACTTGTGTTGGTGCAGGAAACCACTTTTGCACTTGTATTAGTGTGGAAAAAACACTTTTCGCACTTGTGTTAGTGTTGAAAAACCACTTTTCGCACTTGTGTTAGTGTTGAAAAACCACTTTTCGCACCTGTGTTGGTGCAGGAAACCACTTTTGCACTTGTATTAGTGTGGAAAAAACACTTTTGCACTTGTGATAGTGTTGAAAAACCACTTTTCGCACTTGTGTTAGTGTTGAAAAACCACTTTTCGCACTTGTGTTGGTTCAGGAAACCACTTTTGCACTTGTATTAGTGTGGGAAAACCACTTTTCGCACTTGTGTTAGTGTTGAAAAACCACTTTTCGCACTTGTGTTAGTGTTGAAAAACAACTTTTCGCACTTGTGTTGGTGCAGGAAACCACTTTTGCACTTGTATTAGTGTGTAAAAAACACTTTTTGCACTTGTGATAGTGTTGAAAAACCACTTTTCACATTTGTGTTAGTGTTGAAAAACCACTTTTCGCACTTGTGTTAGTGTTGAAAAACCACTTTTCGCACGTGTTGGTGCAGGAAACCACTTTTGCACTTGTATTATTGTGGAAAAAGCACTTTTTGCACTTGTGATAGTGTTGAAAAACCACTTTTCGCACTTGTGTTAGTGTGGAAAAAACCACTTTTCGCACATGTGTTAGTGCAGGAAGCCACTTTTGCACTTGTATTAGTGTGGAAAAACCACTTTTCGCACTTGTGTTAGTGTTGAAAAACCACTTTTCGCACTTGTGTTAGTGTTGAAAAACCACTTTTCGCACTTGTGTTGGTGCAGGAAACCACATTTGCACTTGTATTAGTGTGGCAAAAACACTTTTCGCACTTGTGTTAGTGTTGAAAAACCACTTTTCGCACTTGTGTTGGTGCAGGAAACCACTTTTGCACTTGTATTAGTGTGGAAAAACCACTTTTCGCACTTGTGGTAGTGTTGAAAAACCACTTTTCGCACTTGTGTTAGTGTTGAAAAACCACTTTTCGCACTTGTGTTGGTGCAGGAAACCACTTTTGCACTTGTATTAGTGTGGAAAAAACACTTTTTGCACTTGTGTTAGTGTTGAAAAACCACTTTTCGCACTTGTGTTAGTGTTGAAAAACCACTTTTCGCACCTGTGTTGGTGAAGGAAACCACTTTTGCACTTGTATTAGTGTGGAAAAAACACTTTTGCACCTGTGATAGTGTTGAAAAACCACTTTTCGCACTTGTGTTAGTGTTGAAAAACCACTTTTCGCACTTGTGTTGGTGCAGGAAACCACTTTTGCACTTGTATTAGTGTGGAAAAACCACTTTTCGCACTTATGTTAGTGTTGAAAAACCACTTTTCGCACTTGTGTTAGTGTTGAAAAACAACTTTTCGCACTTGTGTTGGTGCAGGAAACCACTTTTGCACTTGTATTAGTGTGGAAAAAACACTTTTTGCACTTGTGATAGTGTTGAAAAACCACTTTTTGCACTTGTGATAGTGTTGAAAAACCACTTTTCGCACTTGTGTTAGTGTTGAAAAACCACTTTTCGCACTTATGTTGGTGCAGGAAACCACTTTTGCACTTATATTAGTGTGGAAAAACCACTTTTTGCACTTGTGTTAGTGTTGAAAAACCACTTTTCGCACTTATGTTGGTGCAGGAAACCACTTTTGCACTTGTATTAGTGTGGAAACACCACTTTTTGCACTTGTGTTAGTGTTGAAAAACCACTTTTCGCACTTGTGTTGGTGCAGGAAACCACTTTTGCACTTGTATTAGTGTGGAAAAAACACTTTTCGCACTTGTGTTAGTGTTGAAAAACCACTTTTCGCACTTGTGTTAGTGTTGAAAAACCACTTTTCGCACCTGTGTTGGTGCAGGAAACCACTTTTGCACTTGTATTAGTGTGGAAAAAACACTTTTGCACTTGTGATAGTGTTGAAAAACCACTTTTCGCACTTGTGTTAGTGTTGAAAAACCACTTTTCGCACTTGTGTTGGTTCAGGAAACCACTTTTGCACTTGTATTAGTGTGGGAAAACCACTTTTCGCACTTGTGTTAGTGTTGAAAAACCACTTTTCGCACTTGTGTTAGTGTTGAAAAACAACTTTTCGCACTTGTGTTGGTGCAGGAAACCACTTTTGCACTTGTATTAGTGTGTAAAAAACACTTTTTGCACTTGTGATAGTGTTGAAAAACCACTTTTCACACTTGTGTTAGTGTTGAAAAACCACTTTTCGCACTTGTGTTAGTGTTGAAAAACCACTTTTCGCACGTGTTGGTGCAGGAAACCACTTTTGCACTTGTATTATTGTGGAAAAAGCACTTTTTGCACTTGTGATAGTGTTGAAAAACCACTTTTCGCACTTGTGTTAGTGTGGAAAAAACCACTTTTCGCACATGTGTTAGTGCAGGAAGCCACTTTTGCACTTGTATTAGTGTGGAAAAACCACTTTTCGCACTTGTGTTAGTGTTGAAAAACCACTTTTCGCACTTATGTTAGTGTTGAAAAACCACTTTTCGCACTTGTGTTAGTGTTGAAAAAACACTTTTCGCACTTGTGTTAGTGTTGAAAAACCACTTTTCGCACTTGTGTTGGTGCAGGAAACCACATTTGCACTTGTATTAGTGTGGCAAAAACACTTTTCGCACTTGTGTTAGTGTTGAAAAACCACTTTTCGCACTTGTGTTAGTGTTGAAAAACCACTTTTCGCACCTGTGTTGGTGCAGGAAACCACTTTTGCACTTGTATTAGTGTGGAAAAAACACTTTTGCACTTGTGATAGTGTTGAAAAACCACTTTTCGCACTTGTGTTAGTGTTGAAAAACCACTTTTCGCACTTGTGTTGGTGCAGGAAACCACTTTTGCACTTGTATTAGTGTGGAAAAACCACTTTTCGCACTTGTGTTAGTGTTGAAAAACCACTTTTCGCACTTGTGTTGGTGCAGGAAACCACTTTTGCACTTGTATTAGTGTGGAAAAAACACTTTTCGCACTTGTGTTAGTGTTGAAAAACCACTTTTCGCACTTGTGTTAGTGTTGAAAAACCACTTTTCGCACCTGTGTTGGTGCAGGAAACCACTTTTGCACTTGTATTAGTGTGGAAAAAACACTTTTGCACTTGTGATAGTGTTGAAAAACCACTTTTCGCACTTGTGTTAGTGTTGAAAAACCACTTTTCGCACTTGTGTTGGTTCAGGAAACCACTTTTGCACTTGTATTAGTGTGGGAAAACCACTTTTCGCACTTGTGTTAGTGTTGAAAAACCACTTTTCGCACTTGTGTTAGTGTTGAAAAACAACTTTTCGCACTTGTGTTGGTGCAGGAAACCACTTTTGCACTTGTATTAGTGTGTAAAAAACACTTTTTGCACTTGTGATAGTGTTGAAAAACCACTTTTCACACTTGTGTTAGTGTTGAAAAACCACTTTTCGCACTTGTGTTAGTGTTGAAAAACCACTTTTCGCACGTGTTGGTGCAGGAAACCACTTTTGCACTTGTATTATTGTGGAAAAAGCACTTTTTGCACTTGTGATAGTGTTGAAAAACCACTTTTCGCACTTGTGTTAGTGTGGAAAAAACCACTTTTCGCACATGTGTTAGTGCAGGAAGCCACTTTTGCACTTGTATTAGTGTGGAAAAACCACTTTTCGCACTTGTGTTAGTGTTGAAAAACCACTTTTCGCACTTATGTTAGTGTTGAAAAACCACTTTTCGCACTTGTGTTAGTGTTGAAAAAACACTTTTCGCACTTGTGTTAGTGTTGAAAAACCACTTTTCGCACTTGTGTTGGTGCAGGAAACCACATTTGCACTTGTATTAGTGTGGCAAAAACACTTTTCGCACTTGTGTTAGTGTTGAAAAACCACTTTTCGCACTTGTGTTGGTGCAGGAAACCACTTTTGCACTTGTATTAGTGTGGAAAAACCACTTTTCGCACTTGTGGTAGTGTTGAAAAACCACTTTTCGCACTTGTGGTAGTGTTGAAAAACCACTTTTCGCACTTGTGTTAGTGTTGAAAAACCACTTTTCGCACCTGTGTTGGTGAAGGAAACCACTTTTGCACTTGTATTAGTGTGGAAAAAACACTTTTGCACCTGTGATAGTGTTGAAAAACCACTTTTCGCACTTGTGTTAGTGTTGAAAAACCACTTTTCGCACTTGTGTTGGTGCAGGAAACCACTTTTGCACTTGTATTAGTGTGGAAAAACCACTTTTCGCACTTGTGTTAGTGTTGAAAAACCACTTTTCGCACTTGTGTTAGTGTTGAAAAACAACTTTTCGCACTTGTGTTGGTGCAGGAAACCACTTTTGCACTTGTATTAGTGTGTAAAAAACACTTTTTGCACTTGTGATAGTGTTGAAAAACCACTTTTCACACTTGTGTTAGTGTTGAAAAACCACTTTTCGCACTTGTGTTAGTGTTGAAAAACCACTTTTCGCACTTGTGTTGGTGCAGGAAACC
Source organism: Myxine glutinosa (assembly GCF_964187855.1). Classification (NCBI taxonomy): domain Eukaryota; kingdom Metazoa; phylum Chordata; class Myxini; order Myxiniformes; family Myxinidae; genus Myxine; species Myxine glutinosa. The sequence continues at coordinate 198,254 of NW_027616711.1, forward strand.
ACTTTTGCACTTGTATTAGTGTGGAAAAACCACTTTTCGCACTTGTGATAGTGTTGAAAAACCACTTTTCGCACTTGTGTTAGTGTTGAAAAACCACTTTTCGCACTTGTGTTGGTGCAGGAAACCACTTTTGCACTTGTATTAGTGTGGAAAAACCACTTTTCGCACTTATGTTAGTGTTGAAAAACCACTTTTCGCACTTGTGTTAGTGTTGAAAAACCACTTTTCGCACTTGTGTTGGTGCAGGAAACCACTTTTGCACTTGTATTAGTGTGGAAAAAACACTTTTTGCACTTGTGATAGTGTTGAAAAACCACTTTTTGCACTTGTGATAGTGTTGAAAAACCACTTTTCGCACTTGTGTTAGTGTTGAAAAACCACTTTTCGCACTTATGTTGGTGCAGGAAACCACTTTTGCACTTATATTAGTGTGGAAAAACCACTTTTTGCACTTGTGTTAGTGTTGAAAAACCACTTTTCGCACTTATGTTGGTGCAGGAAACCACTTTTGCACTTGTATTAGTGTGGAAAAACCACTTTTTGCACTTGTGTTAGTGTTGAAAAACCACTTTTCGCACTTGTGTTGGTGCAGGAAACCACTTTTGCACTTGTATTAGTGTGGAAAAAACACTTTTCGCACTTGTGTTAGTGTTGAAAAACCACTTTTCGCACTTGTGTTAGTGTTGAAAAACCACTTTTCGCACCTGTGTTGGTGCAGGAAACCACTTTTGCACTTGTATTAGTGTGGAAAAAACACTTTTGCACTTGTGATAGTGTTGAAAAACCACTTTTCGCACTTGTGTTAGTGTTGAAAAACCACTTTTCGCACTTGTGTTGGTTCAGGAAACCACTTTTGCACTTGTATTAGTGTGGGAAAACCACTTTTCGCACTTGTGTTAGTGTTGAAAAACCACTTTTCGCACTTGTGTTAGTGTTGAAAAACAACTTTTCGCACTTGTGTTGGTGCAGGAAACCACTTTTGCACTTGTATTAGTGTGTAAAAAACACTTTTTGCACTTGTGATAGTGTTGAAAAACCACTTTTCACACTTGTGTTAGTGTTGAAAAACCACTTTTCGCACTTGTGTTAGTGTTGAAAAACCACTTTTCGCACGTGTTGGTGCAGGAAACCACTTTTGCACTTGTATTATTGTGGAAAAAAGCACTTTTTGCACTTGTGATAGTGTTGAAAAACCACTTTTCGCACTTGTGTTAGTGTGGAAAAAACCACTTTTCGCACATGTGTTAGTGCAAGAAGCCACTTTTGCACTTGTATTAGTGTGGAAAAACCACTTTTCGCACTTGTGTTAGTGTTGAAAAACCACTTTTCGCACTTATGTTAGTGTTGAAAAACCACTTTTCGCACTTGTGTTAGTGTTGAAAAACCACTTTTCGCACTTGTGTTGGTGCAGGAAACCACATTTGCACTTGTATTAGTGTGGCAAAAACACTTTTCGCACTTGTGTTAGTGTTGAAAAACCACTTTTCGCACTTGTGTTAGTGTTGAAAAACCACTTTTCGCACCTGTGTTGGTGCAGGAAACCACTTTTGCACTTGTATTAGTGTGGAAAAAACACTTTTGCACTTGTGATAGTGTTGAAAAACCACTTTTCGCACTTGTGTTAGTGTTGAAAAACCACTTTTCGCACTTGTGTTGGTGCAGGAAACCACTTTTGCACTTGTATTAGTGTGGAAAAACCACTTTTCGCACTTGTGTTAGTGTTGAAAAACCACTTTTCGCACTTGTGTTAGTGTTGAAAAACAACTTTTCGCACTTGTGTTGGTGCAGGAAACCACTTTTGCACTTGTATTAGTGTGTAAAAAACACTTTTTGCACTTGTGATAGTGTTGAAAAACCACTTTTCACACTTGTGTTAGTGTTGAAAAACCACTTTTCGCACTTGTGTTAGTGTTGAAAAACCACTTTTCGCATTTGTGTTGGTGCAGGAAACCACTTTTGCACTTGTATTAGTGTGGAAAAACCACTTTTCGCACTTGTGATAGTGTTGAAAAACCACTTTTCGCACTTGTGTTAGTGTTGAAAAACCACTTTTCGCACTTGTGTTGGTGCAGGAAACCACTTTTGCACTTGTATTAGTGTGGAAAAACCACTTTTCGCACTTATGTTAGTGTTGAAAAACCACTTTTCGCACTTGTGTTAGTGTTGAAAAACCACTTTTCGCACTTGTGTTGGTGCAGGAAACCACTTTTGCACTTGTATTAGTGTGGAAAAAACACTTTTTGCACTTGTGATAGTGTTGAAAAACCACTTTTTGCACTTGTGATAGTGTTGAAAAACCACTTTTCGCACTTGTGTTAGTGTTGAAAAACCACTTTTCGCACTTATGTTGGTGCAGGAAACCACTTTTGCACTTGTATTAGTGTGGAAAAACCACTTTTTGCACTTGTGTTAGTGTTGAAAAACCACTTTTCGCACTTATGTTGGTGCAGGAAACCACTTTTGCACTTGTATTAGTGTGGAAAAACCACTTTTTGCACTAGTGTTAGTGTTGAAAAACCACTTTTCGCACTTGTGTTGGTGCAGGAAACCACTTTTGCACTTGTATTAGTGTGGAAAAAACACTTTTTGCACTTGTGTTAGTGTTGAAAAACCACTTTTCGCACTTGTGTTAGTGTTGAAAAACCACTTTTCGCACCTGTGTTGGTGCAGGAAACCACTTTTGCACTTGTATTAGTGTGGAAAAAACACTTTTGCACTTGTGATAGTGTTGAAAAACCACTTTTCGCACTTGTGTTAGTGTTGAAAAACCACTTTTCGCACTTGTGTTGGTGCAGGAAACCACTTTTGCACTTGTATTAGTGTGGAAAAACCACTTTTCACACTTGTGTTATTGTTGAAAAACCACTTTTCGCACTTGTGTTGGTGCAGGAAACCACTTTTGCACTTGTATTAGTGTGGAAAAAACACTTTTCGCACTTGTGTTAGTGTTGAAAAACCACTTTTCGCACTTGTGTTAGTGTTGAAAAACCACTTTTCGCACCTGTGTTGGTGCAGGAAACCACTTTTGCACTTGTATTAGTGTGGAAAAAACACTTTTGCACTTGTGATAGTGTTGAAAAACCACTTTTCGCACTTGTGTTAGTGTTGAAAAACCACTTTTCGCACTTGTGTTGGTTCAGGAAACCACTTTTGCACTTGTATTAGTGTGGGAAAACCACTTTTCGCACTTGTGTTAGTGTTGAAAAACCACTTTTCGCACTTGTGTTAGTGTTGAAAAACAACTTTTCGCACTTGTGTTGGTGCAGGAAACCACTTTTGCACTTGTATTAGTGTGTAAAAAACACTTTTTGCACTTGTGATAGTGTTGAAAAACCACTTTTCACACTTGTGTTAGTGTTGAAAAACCACTTTTCGCACTTGTGTTAGTGTTGAAAAACCACTTTTCGCACGTGTTGGTGCAGGAAACCACTTTTGCACTTGTATTATTGTGGAAAAAGCACTTTTTGCACTTGTGATAGTGTTGAAAAACCACTTTTCGCACTTGTGTTAGTGTGGAAAAAACCACTTTTCGCACATGTGTTAGTGCAGGAAGCCACTTTTGCACTTGTATTAGTGTGGAAAAACCACTTTTCGCACTTGTGTTAGTGTTGAAAAACCACTTTTCGCACTTATGTTAGTGTTGAAAAACCACTTTTCGCACTTGTGTTAGTGTTGAAAAAACACTTTTCGCACTTGTGTTAGTGTTGAAAAACCACTTTTCGCACTTGTGTTGGTGCAGGAAACCACATTTGCACTTGTATTAGTGTGGCAAAAACACTTTTCGCACTTGTGTTAGTGTTGAAAAACCACTTTTCGCACTTGTGTTGGTGCAGGAAACCACTTTTGCACTTGTATTAGTGTGGAAAAACCACTTTTCGCACTTGTGGTAGTGTTGAAAAACCACTTTTCGCACTTGTGGTAGTGTTGAAAAACCACTTTTCGCACTTGTGTTAGTGTTGAAAAACCACTTTTCGCACCTGTGTTGGTGAAGGAAACCACTTTTGCACTTGTATTAGTGTGGAAAAAACACTTTTGCACCTGTGATAGTGTTGAAAAACCACTTTTCGCACTTGTGTTAGTGTTGAAAAACCACTTTTCGCACTTGTGTTGGTGCAGGAAACCACTTTTGCACTTGTATTAGTGTGGAAAAACCACTTTTCGCACTTGTGTTAGTGTTGAAAAACCACTTTTCGCACTTGTGTTAGTGTTGAAAAACAACTTTTCGCACTTGTGTTGGTGCAGGAAACCACTTTTGCACTTGTATTAGTGTGTAAAAAACACTTTTTGCACTTGTGATAGTGTTGAAAAACCACTTTTCACACTTGTGTTAGTGTTGAAAAACCACTTTTCGCACTTGTGTTAGTGTTGAAAAACCACTTTTCGCACTTGTGTTGGTGCAGGAAACCACTTTTGCACTTGTATTAGTGTGGAAAAACCACTTTTCGCACTTGTGATAGTGTTGAAAAACCACTTTTCGCACTTGTGTTAGTGTTGAAAAACCACTTTTCGCACTTGTGTTGGTGCAGGAAACCACTTTTGCACTTGTATTAGTGTGGAAAAACCACTTTTCGCACTTATGTTAGTGTTGAAAAACCACTTTTCGCACTTGTGTTAGTGTTGAAAAACCACTTTTCGCACTTGTGTTGGTGCAGGAAACCACTTTTGCACTTGTATTAGTGTGGAAAAAACACTTTTTGCACTTGTGATAGTGTTGAAAAACCACTTTTTGCACTTGTGATAGTGTTGAAAAACCACTTTTCGCACTTGTGTTAGTGTTGAAAAACCACTTTTCGCACTTATGTTGGTGCAGGAAACCACTTTTGCACTTATATTAGTGTGGAAAAACCACTTTTTGCACTTGTGTTAGTGTTGAAAAACCACTTTTCGCACTTATGTTGGTGCAGGAAACCACTTTTGCACTTGTATTAGTGTGGAAAAACCACTTTTTGCACTTGTGTTAGTGTTGAAAAACCACTTTTCGCACTTGTGTTGGTGCAGGAAACCACTTTTGCACTTGTATTAGTGTGGAAAAAACACTTTTCGCACTTGTGTTAGTGTTGAAAAACCACTTTTCGCACTTGTGTTAGTGTTGAAAAACCACTTTTCGCACCTGTGTTGGTGCAGGAAACCACTTTTGCACTTGTATTAGTGTGGAAAAAACACTTTTGCACTTGTGATAGTGTTGAAAAACCACTTTTCGCACTTGTGTTAGTGTTGAAAAACCACTTTTCGCACTTGTGTTGGTTCAGGAAACCACTTTTGCACTTGTATTAGTGTGGGAAAACCACTTTTCGCACTTGTGTTAGTGTTGAAAAACCACTTTTCGCACTTGTGTTAGTGTTGAAAAACAACTTTTCGCACTTGTGTTGGTGCAGGAAACCACTTTTGCACTTGTATTAGTGTGTAAAAAACACTTTTTGCACTTGTGATAGTGTTGAAAAACCACTTTTCACACTTGTGTTAGTGTTGAAAAACCACTTTTCGCACTTGTGTTAGTGTTGAAAAACCACTTTTCGCACGTGTTGGTGCAGGAAACCACTTTTGCACTTGTATTATTGTGGAAAAAGCACTTTTTGCACTTGTGATAGTGTTGAAAAACCACTTTTCGCACTTGTGTTAGTGTGGAAAAAACCACTTTTCGCACATGTGTTAGTGCAAGAAGCCACTTTTGCACTTGTATTAGTGTGGAAAAACCACTTTTCGCACTTGTGTTAGTGTTGAAAAACCACTTTTCGCACTTATGTTAGTGTTGAAAAACCACTTTTCGCACTTGTGTTAGTGTTGAAAAACCACTTTTCGCACTTGTGTTGGTGCAGGAAACCACATTTGCACTTGTATTAGTGTGGCAAAAACACTTTTCGCACTTGTGTTAGTGTTGAAAAACCACTTTTCGCACTTGTGTTAGTGTTGAAAAACCACTTTTCGCACCTGTGTTGGTGCAGGAAACCACTTTTGCACTTGTATTAGTGTGGAAAAAACACTTTTGCACTTGTGATAGTGTTGAAAAACCACTTTTCGCACTTGTGTTAGTGTTGAAAAACCACTTTTCGCACTTGTGTTGGTGCAGGAAACCACTTTTGCACTTGTATTAGTGTGGAAAAACCACTTTTCGCACTTGTGTTAGTGTTGAAAAACCACTTTTCGCACTTGTGTTAGTGTTGAAAAACAACTTTTCGCACTTGTGTTGGTGCAGGAAACCACTTTTGCACTTGTATTAGTGTGTAAAAAACACTTTTTGCACTTGTGATAGTGTTGAAAAACCACTTTTCACACTTGTGTTAGTGTTGAAAAACCACTTTTCGCACTTGTGTTAGTGTTGAAAAACCACTTTTCGCATTTGTG
>NW_027616712.1:5000-20000 GCF_964187855.1 Myxine glutinosa
CTAATTAGCTAATTATGCCAATTACCAGATAAAATTTGGTTGTCCTTCAATAAATCCACAATGGCTACTCCTATAAACAAAAGCCTTCATCATTTTAAAGGAAGTGATATTCTGAATATCCTGTCCAAATTTCAGCCCAAAAGAATGATGCAAATTAAAGTTATAACAAATAATTCTACTTCCGGTTATTGAGGGGCATGTATGATGTTAGAAAATTTGAATTTTTCAATAATTAGGGGTACTTCTATGACCTCTAATAGCATGATTCTTGTTTATAAGACTTATCTTTCTTGGGAAAACCACATTTCCAAGCTGGCCTCCAAAGCCAGTCGCCGACTGGGCATCGTCCTTCGTGCGAAGTCCTTCCTAGGCACACCTGAGCTCCTCACCACATACAAGGCTTTCATCCGCAGCTCAATGGAATACTGTTCTCCCCTATGGGCTGGTGCTCCTGCCTCACACCTGGCTCGGCTTCACGCTGTTGAATCCAAAGCTTTCAGAATCATTGGAATCTCCCGCGATGAAGCTATCTCTGAGGGCCTTTCACTCACTCACCGCAGGCAGGTAGGTGGTCTTTCTGTCTTCTACCGACTCCTCTCCGGCCTTGCTCCCCCAGCTCTCTCTGTGCTCTGTCCCCCAAATATTCCTACAGGTCGCACAAGATCTGCCAGCCACCCTCTGATGGTTAAACTGCCGAAATCCCGGCTCTCTGCTCACCTTCACTCTTTCATTCCTCTTTTCTCCCGCCTCTGGAACAAACTCCCACACTCACTTCAATCACACTCCTCCCCTCCAGGTCTTTAAAACAGCTGTTCACCACCATCTCTTATCTTCCCCCATCCAAAACCTTGATCTTTTCTACCCCCACTAATTCACCCCAGATCCACCTTGTTTGAAATTCCAACTTCTTTCCTGGAAGTCCTGGCAGTGTCAATATGTTTTATACCTCTCCCACCCCCCCCCCCCCCCTTCCCATGCCTCCCCCCCAAAGCCCTCTCCCTCCCACAGTTCTCTCGATGTCTCCATGTCTCTCGGTCCCTGCTCTCAAATGTTGTGTTTGTGTCCTTCCCCCTCTCTCCCCATCTTGTCTACCGCTCCTGATGTTATTTGTTTTATGTGTCTGTTTGTCTTTCTGTGTGATTAATGTTCGCTCTTTCACGAGCCTCGATCTTGTATACAAAAAAAAAAAAAAAAAAAAAAAAAAAAAGGAAACTGTTCAGCTAAAAAAAATAATAAAAAAAAATCCCCTTTTCACCAGTACTACACCCTTAAAATGTATCATGAACTGATAAACAAAACAAGAATAACTTTTACTGAAAAAACCCGATATGCATCTGAACTTGTATCCAGGTTCAATGTTCCGTTATCATGAAATAAATAAACAACTTTCACTGATTAAACCCGAAAGTGAAACTTACAAGCCTAATTCAAATGTTCCGTTAGCAACATTGTAGATGTGGATTATCCACATCAGTGCGATGGTTGACTTTGCATATTGGCTACGAGATCATAGATTCGGCTTTGAAGCGGCGACAATGCGATTCTCAGGTTGGCGCACAGGGCCACTGTCTCCAGTTTGTTTCGATACTTGGACTTCAGATATGTCACCGTTGAGAAACCTGCCTCAGACATCCACGTCGTTGTGAATGGCATCAGGAACTTTACCGCGAGATGTGCAATCTCTGGGTACTCATGAGACACTGTCAGCCAAAACTTTACTAAAGTGTCCTTCCTGAACAGTGTCTCAAGTGTACTGTCGGACACGATGTCGATCAAGTCCTCTTTCAATCTGTTGAACAAGTTGCAGCACTGCTGAACGTCGACTGAATAAGGGTCTCGGATCCACTTCTTCTCTACGCATGGATCAACAGGAAAGTATTCGTCAAATCGTTTGCGCAGGTTCACCAGATGTTCGACGATGACATCCTTAATGTCCACACGTTCCTCAACACTCTTGCTGAGCAGATCATCCAGGTTTTCGAACATGTCAAATTCATCATTGGTCTGTACTCTTCTCTTCCATGGATCCAGCTTTGACTTGAACGCCGCTATCTTGTCATACATTACGAACACGGATTTCGCCTGCTTGTTCGTTTTGTCCTGGAACGATATGTTTTAGATTGTTCAACAAGTTGAAGATGTCGGCCATGTATGCCAATGTTGCGATGAATTTGTTGTTTTTGTAGTAGACTGCCAGGTCTGACCTAGCCACCTCCAAGAATGCGAGGACCTGGTCGCGAAGTTCATACAATCTTGCCAAAGCATCTCCTCTGGAGAGCTAGCGAACAGCTGCAAAATACAGCACCGTGGTGTGTTCTGCATCTTTCTCCTTACACAACTCTGCAAACAACCTCGAATTTAGGGCGCTCTTCCTGAGATGGTTGATTGTTTTCACTGCAATGTTCATTACTTCGGCAAGTCCAGGTGACGTCTCTTTTGACGCTAATGCCTCGCGGTGGAGGAAGCAGTGGGTCCAGCTTGCCTCTGGTGCCACATCTTGGATGAGCTTAATGACACCGCTGCGCCGACCTGTCATCGATGCCGCACCATCGGTACATATGCCAACACAGTCTTCCCACCTGAGGCTATGCAATGCGATGTCTTTGTTGACGACTGCGAATATTTCTGCGGCCGTGGTCTTGGTCTGTAGCTCGTCACATGCCAGAAGATCCTCCATAAAATCATCGCCATGCCGATAACGAACAAAGATGAGGATCAACGCCTTCTGTGTGATGTCCATTGACTTGTCCAACTGGATGACAAACTTGTTGGCCTCTAGGTTTGCGTACAGCTGGTGCTCGATGTCTTCACCCATGTCTATTAGCCGTCGGCGAATCGTGTCGGCAGAAAGCGGAATGGTGCTTATCTTGGAAGCCGCCGTCTCTCCAAGCACTTCTCTGCACATCGTCCTGGCGCATGGCAGGATGAGTTGCTCTGCAATACAAGATAAATAAAATAACACATGAACATTTCTTTCACTTTATGATTAATCTTGATTTTGTTTCAAGGCAGCGGTTCTTAACCTGGGGGCCGGGAAGACCCATGGGGGTCGTTTGGGGTTTTCCGGGGGTCATGAAGGGGTCATAAATAACATATCAATTTGTTGAGCCCATTTTTAGGAACCTAACAAGGGTACATACCACACACAGTATTTTGTTCGCGTATGCGCGTACGTCACGACCCCCGGGTGAAGAACCGCTGTTCCAAGGCATTATAAAAATTCAATATGTACGATGTGATTGCCGTATGTACTTTTTAAAAAGAGGCAAAGTTTAAGAATGGCTGTATTGCAACAAACAATAAAACTTACGAAGTTGTGATATACCAACGTATACATGGCATGAGTAATAGTAAGCAAGAACCCGACACATCAATATTCTAAAGACGAAATGAAAAACTAAATGTAACTATACTTGCAGCGCCATGTATTACTTTATGAACCTACAAAACCGTCAATGCAGTGAAATACTTTTACGAAAAAAAACCAAAAAACTTACCCGCAATAGTGTACGGTTTCTTTTCTTTGGCTATCTTCTCTGCCACCAGGTAGCTGGCTTTGGTCAGTCCCTTTGACGGAAAAACAGCCGAACTCATTACTGACTTGCTGTTGTTCATCTCGCGTTCTTTCCGGAGAAAAAACTCCCGCGACTTGTTGACATGATCTCCATGATTCTTCTCGAGGTGCCGATTCAGCTTTTGGGGCCTGAGGGACTCGTTGGCCAACACATCAAGGCATATCACACACTGTGGTCGATGAACATTGTGCTTATCGATATTCAAGGTGAACCCATAGTTCAGGAACACAGGCTGATACTTTCTAGCCATGGTGAGTACCTTACGCTCACAGCTCAATCTTTCGAATGAAAAGCAATGGACATTCGCGTGTCGGAAACTAAACGTATGATCTGACTGAACGGATGCACACGCGGTACATCGTGGTACATTAGTACAGCACGGTAGAAGAGTCCACACTATAAAGTTTGTGTCGGCGTTCGTTTGATCTCTGTTCTGTTCAGTCGGGAGAAGTAAATCGTCGATAAAGTTTTTTTCCCGCGATTTCTGAAACGATCGTGCGACCCATTGAAAATCCTTCGTGACCCAAACATTGGGTCGCGACCCATAGGTTGTGGAATGTCAGTCTAGCTCTAGACTCTAGTAGCACATGTTGTGCACCCCTCTCCCACCCTCCTACTATTGGATCATTTCAGTAAAAAATAATAAAAAGGAGTCCCTCCTACCATACTAACAAAGTGCTTATTTATATACACCTCCACCTTCCCACCTGGCTTGTTAATCTCCTCCTATTCTTCTGTTCCTTCTTCTGAACCTGTTCGGCAATCATCGTTCCTGCCCCAGTTTCCCTGCCCTCATTTCAGTGAATACCCAGACAGTCTTCATGGTTTTATTTTAAATTTTTTGAACATCCTCCTCCCATTTTGCATACTCTCTGATATTACTACTCACTCTTCATCCTTTTCAAAAGGCTGTCTTCAAATCGCTCTTTCAATCATTCTGATTCAAAAAATTCAATCTCTAACAGTTCTTCCTTTCTACAATCTCTAAACTCTTCTTTATATCACCCTGCTCTAACGTTTTCAAACGTATCTTTGACTTGAAAATCTCAAGAACCCCTTTTTGTATTGGATGTCCAAACAAATTCAAAAATCCTATCTGATCCCCCCCAAAAAAACCTCGTACCTGCATTTATTGCCAGTTATACATAACAAATCATTGATTCAGTATAACGAAACTGCCTTTTTATAGTTTTTTTTCATTAACCAGCTATATTTCATTAACCAGCTATAATTTAACCCTGGTGTTGGGCTAGCGGCTAGGGTGCCGGCTTAGGATCCTAGGATCCTGGGTTCGAATCCCGGTCAATCGCTGAATTAACGCCAGGGGGGTTGACTCAGCCTGTCATCCTTCCGAGGTCGGCAAATTGAGTACCAGTTCACTGGTAATTCCCTGCTTGTCGTTAAACGCGGCAAAAAGGGTTGGCGTCAGGAAGGGCATCCGGCCGTAAAACATTGCTTCAAAAAGGGGACCAAAAAACAACAACAACCACGGTTCCCGAAAAAGGCCAACCCCCGCTTTGCGGGGAAAAATGGCCTCTAAAGGTGGTTTTTTAATATATTGACTGATAGGTTACAACAATTTTTTAATGTTTAACTGAACAACTGCATTTACATTCGGCTTCTACTTACATTTAAGCTTAATACTTACTGATAAACCCATAAAACTTTATTTTTAAATGTGAAAAGTGAAGGGTTCTGCAACTCCTGAATTTTTGAAATTGCTCTTTAGAGTGGCCATCCTTACTCAGTAGAAGTACAGACTTGGCATTTAATATGGAATATATTTTTTTTCTTGACTTGGGTTTACTTTCTTAACTCAGTATATCAATCTGGTGAGTTTCTTTTACACTTTGGTGATTTATTTGTTAAAAGAACCATGTCACTGATTGATTGTCGCAGCAAGAAGTCAACAACAGGATTATATCACAGATGGCATGGCAAAATGTGATGCACCAGGTGGATTTGATGATTGGCTTCACAGTCGGGTATACAAGGGTTGTTGCGTTCTGTATTAGTGGAAAACAACTGCTGCACGTCTCCAAAAGTTATTGCCGCTTCCTCTGGAGATGCTCCGTCAACTCGACAATGCTGTTTGTCATGGAGTGGTGGCTTTACAAAATTACGGCATGAAACAGCATGCTATTGCTCGGCAGTATGGCATCACTCAAGGTCAGGTGTCAAAGATCCTGAAACAAAATGCTCAGAGGGGTGTCCCTACTCCAATACCGAGGCCAGGACGTCCCCGCAGAACCACAAGGAGGGATGATCGCCAGCTGCACCGGTTAGTCCACAATGGCCGTACCAAGTCAGCTAATCGGCTTCGGGCTGAGTCACAGCAACTGACAAATGTGCCTGTATCCAGAAGGCTAGTCAACCAACGACTGGTTCAAGCAGGCTATCGTGCCAGGCGTCCCCTGAGAAAGCCACGCCTGACCAGACAACACCGCCAGCGCCGATTGCAGTGGGCCAGAGAGCACCGTCGATGGCAGCCAGGACACTGGAATCACGTGATCTTCTGTGACGAGTCTAGATTTCTGGTCTATCGTCAAGATCGCCGCGTCCGAATGCGCAGACAAGTGCATGAAGCCTACAACAAAGATTGTATAGTGCCAAGAGTCCAAGCTGGAGGTGGTGGGGTGACCGTTTGGGCTGCTTTTCATGCAGGGGGCAAAACTGACCTGGTTGTTCTGAATGGAAACCTGAACCAGTTCAAGTACAGGGCCATTCTGGAAGAAACATTGCTTCCATTTGCTCGTGCAGCCTTTCGAGGAAACTTTGTCTTCTAAGATGACAATGCACGGCCTCATCGTGCTCGCATGATCCAACACTTTCTTGCTGACCGTGGTGTAGAGCATATGGAGTGGTCTGCCTGCCATGTCCCCGGATATGAATCCGATAGAGATATTGTGGGCAGAATTAACGCGTAAAATCGACCACTTGGACCAGCAGCCGACCTCTGTGCGTGAATTGCAGCAGGCTATTGTCACTGCATGGCAAGCGATTCCTGTCCAAACCTTGGCAAATCTCGTGAACAGCATGCCTCAACGTGTACGTGCTCTCCTGAATGCTCGTGGGGGTTACACGAAGTTCTGAACTGTAATTTTACTGTCCGTAATCCCAGTCGTAATTTAACTTTTGTTTTTGTTAAAAAATGTTTTGGCTCATGTGCAAAATAGAGATACTTCTGGAAAACGTACAGAAGTTTAACACAGTACTGTCCATGAATTGAGTTCGATATCAGTTTACATCACTTTCAAGGATCAATTTATTTGTTTCGAAATGTCAAATGTGGTTTTTGTTTCTTTTAAAGGTCACATTAACAAAATTTAGAATAATTTCAACATAATTCCATTGAACTTTTGGTTCTAAGACATCTTGAAAAGTAAGTTCACCCCCACAAAAAAAATATTCCATATTAAATGCCAAGTCTGTAGTATTGCAATAACATCTATATCCATCACACCCTTAATCATCTGATCTAAATATTTGTTGATAATCATTGATGAATGATGTACAAGGTCCGAATCATACGATCCTATAAATCTATTGAAAGAAGCTTCAATGACTTGCATTACATGACCTCCTGTGTTATACTTTCAACTTTCCAAACGCTACACTGACTTGATTGCTTTGTACTTTATTTTATCATTTCCCTCAGCATGCAGGATATTCGAGAAAAACAAGTGCAACCTCCTGCAAAGGAAGACGTTGCTATAGTTTTTGTTGCTGTCTTGGCAAAGGAATTTGAGTTCAATGAACAACGACAAAAAGTGGTGATATTACAAAAGTCTGCTGGAGATTGGATTAATCTGGCAACCATGACTGTTCTTAAAAGGTTTTTTTTTTTTTTACTCTGTTATACAGTAATGTAAATGCATTTTTACATTTCATTAAAAACGATATTATGTTAAAGAGAATTTGTGAAAGATGTTTTTAACAGATTTTATTCAATTAATTTTTTGCTCAAAAGGTAATCTCAATTATAACCTGTGCACATGTGCTAGAGTTCTGCCATTTAATGACTACTTACCTACTAGATGAGTGTCATGCCTTTTCTTGTGCTGTGTGTATTGTAATCAACATTGGCAGCTGGTAGTGGGAATGCTTGATCGAGATGGAGAAAATTAGAATTTTTAACAAAGTGGGCTAATTTTCCCAAAACTTCACACAAAATTTGCAGCACAATAAGATGATGTCACCTCCGATTGCTTATTTATCTGTATATATGGTTCTCTTCCAGGTTGTCCTCTGAGGGTTGTTATCCCAATTCATAAGAAGTGTATCAAAACTGCCCTAGGCTACAGAACAACCAGTCGGCTTTCTCCCCATCATAAGCAAAGTAATGGAATCTACCAATGCTGCAGACTTAAAAACTTTATTCTTCTCTATCTCTCTGATCCCTTGTGATCAGTATTGCTTCCTCACAAGTCATTCTACCCTTGAGATCCTGTCTCTATGATGAAAACAATGGATGGACCGTTGGACTCCCCAATCTCAAACATTAAGTTAGGACTATTCCACTGGATATCTCCTATGATTCTATACGGTCTGACATCCTACACTGTTTTATTAAACTATTTGTTCAGCCAAAGCTATCGATAATCCCTTCTTGCATAGCCTAGCAGATTTAATCTGTTATAGTCGGCATTGGTTTTCTTTGGATCACATTCTCTTCCATGATCTCCCTCTAGGGGTCCAGTATCTCTCAAGGTGGCAATCTGGGACCAATTCTGTATTGGTTTGCATCAATATCTACAGTGCCATCAGAAAGTATTCACACACCTTGACTTTTTAACATTTTGTTGTTACAGCCTGAATTTTAAATGGATTAAATTGAGATCTTTTTTTGTCATTGATCTACATGTACTACCCCATAATGTCAACGTGGAATTTTTAATATAAAATTTTCCATAATAATTAAAAATAAAATACAGAAATATCTAATTTACCTAAGTATTCAATTCTCTGAGTCAATACTTCATAGAAGCACCTTTGGCAGTGATTACAGTTTCGAGTCTTCTTGGGTATGTCTGTTTCAGCTTTTCACATATGATTTGGGGAGTTTCTCTCATTCTTCGTTTGCAGATTTGCCTGAGCTCTGTCAAGATGGATAGGAAGCCTCGGTGAAAAGCAATCTTCAAGTCTTTCCACACATTCTCAATGGGATTCAAGTCTGGGCTTTGGCTGGGTCACTCAAATACTTTCACATTCTTGTTCTGAAGTCATTCCAATGTTGTTTTGGCTATATTCTTGGGTCGTTGTCCTGTTGCAATGTAAATGTTCGCTGCAGTCTAAGGCCTTTTGCACTCTGAAGCAGGTTCTCCTTGATGATTTGCCTGTATTTCGCTCCATTCATTGTTCCCTCCATCCTTACAAGTCTCCCAGTCCCTGATGCTGGAAAGCATCCCCATAGCAAGATGCTGCCACCACACTACTTCACGGTAGTGATGGTGTTAGATGGGTGATGAGCTATGCTCGATTTCCATCAGACGCAACACTTTGCATTCAGGCCGGTGTTCAATACTCGTCTCATCAGACCACAGAATATTTTACCTCAAGCTCTCAGAGTCTTTCACGTGCCTTTTTACAAACTCCAAACGTGCTGTCATGGGCCTTTTTGTCAGGAGTGCCTTCCATCTGGCTACTCTCCCATACAGCCTAGATTTGTGAAGTGCTGCAAAGACCGTTGTCCTTCTGGCAGGTTCTCCCATCTCAGCCAAGGAAGTCTGTAGTTCTGTCAGCATAGTCATTGGGTTCTTTGTCACCTCCCTGACCAAGGTTCTTTTTTGTTTGGTTGCTCAGTTTGGTCGGACAGTCAGCACTAGAAAGAGTCTGGGTAGTTCCATATTATTTCCATTTCCTTATGATGGAGCAGCTTTTCCCCGTTCAGCTCACTGTGCTCTTGGGAACTTTCAACACTCTAGAAATTGTTTTATACCCTTCCGCAGATCTATGCCTCCTCACAATTCTATCTCGGGAGTTCTACGGACAGTCCTTGGACTTCATAGTAGAGTTTCTGCTCTGACATGCACTGTCAACTGTCTGACAGTCCAATCAATTGAATTGGCCACAGGTGGATTCCAACCAAGTTGTACACTCTTGTAGAGACAATCGAGTCTCTTGTAGAGACACCGAAGGATGATCAAAGGAAATTCGATGCACCTCAGTTCAATTTGGAGTGTCATAGCAAAGGGGTTGAATACTTGTTAACTCGACATTTCAGATTTTCATTTTTAATTATTTTGTAAAACTTTGTCAAAAACAAATTTACTTTGACATTACGGGGCATTATATGTGGATAAGTGACAAAAAAAAAAATCTCAATCTAATCCATTTTAAATTCAGGCTGTAACACAACAAAATGTGAAAAAAGTCAAGGGGTGTGAATACTTTATGAAGGTGGTGTTTATAATAATAACGTTAAAATATGTTCCCTTTCAAGGAACTTTGATGCAGGAGGAGGCCATTAAGCCCATAAAAGCCTTCACTATTATTACCAAGCTATGGTTGTTTGTGTGTGCTCAATTAATCCTTTTTAAACAAGGAATGCTGAGCATCAAACAAGGAAGCAGCACATACCATTTAAAAAAAAGGTCGATGGTATGACTCAGCCAGGGTTCGAAGCACCAACCTCCCAGGCTCAAAGCAGACACTTTAGCCATTAAAAGCCACTGAGGCTGGTCTAAAAGTTCTCTCCGTCAGTTTTTTTTCTGTTGTGTTTTTTCCCACAAATTTAAATGTGTGCATGATAGGCTGCAGCATTCTTCTCCACTAATCTGTTGGAATAAGCAACTGCTCTTCACTTTGGAATACATTTTAATGAATTTGCATGCACTCATTTTGTCCCTTTGTCAGGACATGCTGGCAAATCCCCAATTTTATATATCTGGACAGTCTCTCGAACTGCTTCACAATCGGGTTTAACCTGTTCTGAAAAAGGCACCTATCCAAGCTAGCCTCCAAAAACTGATTACTCCCTCGTATTTCTCCACAGGGCCAGGTCCTGCCCTCAGAGCCAATTACTAGGTGGGCCTCAGGGCCAAGTCATGTGCTTCACACTTACCTATAACCTGTCCTGAAACATCATATCTCCAAGCTGGCTTCCAAAGCCAACCACTATCTTGGAATTCTCCACAAAGCAAAGTCAGCTAAAGCTATCCTCTGCTTTTCTTCGTATATAATTGTATACAAGGCCTTCGCCTGAAATGTTATGGAACATGGCTTCTGTCTAATGGCTGGTAATTATGTTTTCCATCAGCCCCCCTTTAAACCCTTCAATTGCAAGGTCCTCCATTTCATTGCTATCTTGTGACTGTGATAAGTCTCAGTCTGCTTCTCACTCCCTGCAAGTAGGGTGGTGGCCTTGTCGTTCTTTAAAAAAAAAAAGAAAAAAAAGTCTTTGCTTGGTGTTGCTCTTTCTTCCCACTCCCCTCTCAGCCTATTTCCCCCTCCCTCCATTTCAGGATCGTGCGTGTCCTGTCAGAAATGTTTAGCTTGTTGCCCTCCTCAAATGACGGGACTGGGGCAAAACATTCGGGACCTCCCTTCTTTTTATGATAGAGGGGAAACCAATGGGTAACCCTGTTGGGTAGGGTTGTGGTGTGTCGGGGTAATGCTGAGATGTCGTCCACCAGACTGTGCTCTCCTCTGGTAATCCTGAGGCGGTCCTTTCGGGTGGGTGCCTGGAATGTCCTCGCTCTAAGAGAGGATGATCATCTGCCTCTGCTGTCATCTGACCTTCAGTGTCTGAACATCAGTATTGCAGTGCTTTCCGATGTTCTGAGACTGGATAGTGGTGACATTATGGTGGGTGGCTACACCTACAACTGGTCTGATCACTCTGATGGTTAACATTTCCATGGTGTGGCTGTAGCTGTATCTCGCTGACTCCTATGGTAATCGAGGTAACACCGGTCATCAACGAGAGTATTGAGACTGAAGATTCATCACTCTCTAGGTGTTCTTTCCCTGGTCTCTGTATATGCTCCGACTAAGGCGAGTGATCTCACCAAGACGGAGACATTATATGCCATGCTCGAGTCGGTGGTTGATCAGTGCCCAAGGTGAGATACTCTTCTTGTCTTTGGGAATTTCAATGTATTGGGATTGTCATGAGAAAAGTGTTGGTTCCCATGGTTTTGGAAACAGGAACTAGACTAGCAATACATTCCTTCACTTAACAAGATGTCGTGGACTTAAGGTAGCTGGTTCATTGTTTCAGTGCCCACGGCCACATCACAGGACTTGGTATTCCAATGCTGGTGGTGTGGCAAAGAAGATTGACTATACTATGTTCTTGTTGATAGTCGCTGGAGGTTGCTCCAGAACTGCATTGTCTACCAGAGTGCTCAGTTTCTCAGTATCAATCACAGGCTTGTTGTAGCAACTCTGAGAATGCTCAAACCAAATTCAAGAGACTTAAATATCAAAGGCTCAAATACAAGAGATTGGCACCATCCCAGCCTAGGCTGGATGTTGGCAAGCTCAAGGATGAAATCGTAGCTGAGAGGTTTGTGAACAGGTTGAGTGGGGGTTTCAGGAGTCTGGGTGTTTCAGAGGATTCTGATAGGTTTTGTGGAGTGCCTTCAAGAATGTCATCCTTGATGTTGCTGGTGATCTGCTTGGAACGCACTCTCCGGTGAAGAGGAACTTTGTCTCCCAAGGGACACTGGATATCATTGTTCAGTATAGCAGGGCCAGGCTTTATGGCAGAACTGAGATGGTCAGGCAGTTGCATAAAACTATGATCACTGAGGGTTACAAGGAGGCCGATGTGCAAGGAATCTATGAAAAGGTACAGCATTACCTGTGGTCAAGTGATTCTCATCCTGCTTACAGAGGATTCAGTGCATTGTGTTTTCCATGTCTGCCCCTTGATGTACTGCAGTTAGAGTGGAGAGTGGGGAGCTCTTGACACATGGGTTTAGTGTGATTGCCTGCTGAACTGGTTACTTTGAGTGTCTTTACCAAGCTGACCCACTGGCTGTTGCGTTGGATGTCAGAGGTGTTACTATCCCTATTGCTGACCCTCCAATCAAGTGTGAACCGCCTTTGTTTGTGGAAACACCGACTGCGTTGAACCAGTTGAAAGGGGCAAAGCTCTTGGGATTGTGGCATCCATGCTGAGCTTCTCAATGCTGGTGGAAATACTGTGCCTGTGTTGTTGCATGCAGATCTGTGCTCCGTTTGGAGCACAGGCATCATCCCAACTGAATGAAGAGGGGCCTTGTTGTCCTTCTCTGGAAAGTTAAGGGTGATCGCCAGGACTGCAACAACTACCGAGGGGTGACGCTGCTCTCAGTGCCTGGCAAGGCCTTTGCTCGGATCATTCTTGATAGGGTTTGCCACCTTCTGCTTGAGCACCAGTGCCCAAAGCAGTCTGGCTTTACACCAAAGAGGTCAACAATTGACCGTGTCCTTTTTCCTCACGTCCTCACTGAATGCAGGTGAGAGTTTCAGCAGGGGCTGCTTGCAGCCTATGTTGATCTCCGCAAAGCATTCGATTCATTGAATCGTGATTCCCTATGGAGGATTATCCATCTTCGTGGGGTGCCACCAAAGCTGATCGATCCGAATTCTGAACATAATCTGGTATTGAGTGTGCTTTGAGGTGTAGTGGTTCCATCTCTGACTTATTTCCCGTTGTTACTGGAGTTCGTCAGTGGTGTGTACTGGCCACCACACTTTTCAGCTCTTGTATGGACTGGATTCTGGGGAGAATGCCAGAGAGATTAAGCTTTAGTGCATCGTTTGGAAATGTCTGGATTTCTGGCCTTGGTTTTGCAGATGGTGCAGTCATCTTTGCGGAGACTCTGCACGTCTTTACGGGGGCTCTCAAGGTGCTGAATAAGGAGTCTGAGCCCCTGGGATTAAGGGTCGCCTGGGCCAAGACTATGATCCAGGCTTTCAATGACATCTTGGATGCTGCTATCTTGTCTATACCTGTCTGTGGTGAGGATGCTGAGGTGACAGAGAGTTTTACATATCTTGGCAGTAATATTCATATTCATGTCTCCGTACGTTGTGCGCTAATAGTTGATAGACCTCTGGGTTGGACCTGGGGAGTAATGGATTTACCGAACCATGTGGTGTGGCGTGGTCTGTACCTGTGCAGGGGGACGAATGTCCAAGTCTTTAAATTATTGGTGCTTCTAGTCTTGCTCTACAAATGTGAGACTTGGATACAGTACCAGGTCTTTTCCGAGAATCCTTGGCTATAGCTGGTTGGACTTTGTATCTAACGAGCATTTACTGAGAGAGACTCAGATGAGATTTGCTACCTGTATAGTCCATGACCATCAGCTGCTGTTTGGACATATGGCTCGTTTTCCTGACGCTGATCCTCACCAGATTATCTTGGCAAGGGAGCCTCTTGAGTGGAGGAAGCTAACGGAACAACCATGTGCCTCGTGGTTGCAGCAGGTTGATCAGTATCTCAAGGAAATGGGGATGGGCCGGGCATTTGCCTGGGAGATGGCCAGACGGAGGTCCCCGTAGTACCTGTGGAAAGTGGACGTGGTGGCGCGCTGCTCTGGTGCATGCCCCCATACCTAACCTGACCTCATCATGTTTATTATTCATGCTCACCTTTATTCATTCATCGCCCTATTCTCTCAAATGTGGACATGCTAAGTCTGTTGTCTCATCCTCTTTCCTCCCAGACTTAATATTTTAATGCACATCGTTACCTCGTGTTCTTTCCCATTTTTACCTCTGAGTGTTTCTACACCCACTGATTACCTGTCCTTATTTCATCTGCAACACCTCTACTTGTGCTGGAGTGCAACTGTGTGTTCTCGTCCACCTGTTTCTCCATTGCTTCACTTTTTGTTTTTGACTCTTTGCCCTTTGTTATTCTGCTATTCTGATTTTTGGCACCTGCATTAAATTTTTATGCACCTCAGTAGTGTAATAATGTTGGTTCTGGGACACCCCAAATCCCCATTCACTTACATGTTAATTTTTCCCCTCCCTCATTGCCCCTAAACACCTCTATTTCTCTCACCCTGTTCTTTACGAACCTTCTAACCTTTTGACATGTTATCCTTATTCATTAGACCCTGGTGTTGGGCTAGCGGCTAGGGTGCCGGCTTAGGATCCTAGGATCCTGGGTTCGAATCCCGGTCGATCGCTGAATTAACGCCAGGGGGGTTGACTCAGCCTGTCATCCTTCCGAGGTCGGCTAATTGAGTACCAGTTCACTGGTAATTCCCTGTTTGTCGTTAAAAGGCGTCAAAAAGGGTTGGCGTCAGGAAGGGCATCCGGCCGTAAAACATTGCTTCAAAAAGGGGACCAAAAAAACAACAACAACCATGGTTCCCGAAAAAGGCCAACCCCCGCTTTGCGGGGAAAAAATGGCCTCTAAAGGTGGTTATTATTATTTTTATTTATTAGACCACTTAAACAATGGTCCTTCTGTGTGAAC